>NC_068358.1:66858777-66961277 GCF_020536995.1 Dreissena polymorpha | reverse complement strand
TCTTCATCATCATCTTCTTCTCCTCCTCCTCCTCCTCCTCCTCCTCCTCATCATCATCATCATTATCAGTATCATTATCATTATCATTATATTATCATAATCATCATCATCACCATCATCATCATCATCATCATCATCATCATCATCATCATCATCATCATCATCATCAAATATAACATAAAAGTGAAGACATAACTCTTTTAAAACATTTCAAACTGTTGATAAAAAAGAAAAGACATAACACAATAATTAGTTTTTACTCAACTTACAGTAATGCAAACTTTAGTTTTTTAATTTCGTCTTCTTTTTGTGTTATTTCTTGTTGTAGGAGGTCCATTTCCTTCACTAAAGTTTTCTCGTTTTTCACACAGATCTGTCTCATATCTTCTAATGATTTTGCTATCGGAATAAGTTCACTAAAAACGATAATAACCACCATGAACAAAGAACAGGTTTTTAATCATACGCTGCATCCGCACCAGTGTTCAATCGGACTTTTATGCAAATGGTGTTGCTTATTTGACCAACTCGATAGAATACATTAAACTTATTAATGTATTCATGTGTACCTACACTAGGAAAACTCAAATTTTTCGTTAAGTGATTTTTTTGTACTGAAAATAAACCGCATATATTAAGAAATACATGTAATTCATACTTGCAAATTCTACTTAAATTTGTTTCAAATCATTTTCCAGTTTAAATAATTGAAACTTAAGCATGAGAAAGTTGAGTTTAGTGAGCCTTGACCAAAAACTTGGTCGCAAAATACAATGTGAAAAGGTTGTGACTCTTAGAAAGATGTCATTAAATTACAAGCGCAATCTGTTTTCCTCTATGTTTCACATTTTATTAATAAGCATCAAATGAAGATCGTTTAACTGGGTATTTTTTAATTGATGGTAAGTTCTTCTTTATAAATTTAAATTTAAACTAATTATGTAACATTATAAAGTTAAAAGCCACCATATTTCGATTGAAGATACCAAGTATCAAAAATATAGTATAATCAAAAACTTAAGTTATTTATGAAGTTATCAATGAATCATTTAGCTAATTACTGATGTATAAATTATTTACATAAACAAGAAATTAAACAATGGCTGTTTGTAAAACATACATGCCCCCCATATAGGCTGTCAGTTGTAGTGGCAGCCATTGTGTGAATACCTTTTTTGATACTGTGACCCTGACCTTTGACCTAGTGACCTGAAACTCAATAGGGGTCATCTACCAGTCATGATCACTGTACCTATGAAGTTTCATGATCCTAGGCCTAATTATTCTTGAGTTATCATCAGGAAACCATTTTACTGTTTCGAGTCACTGTGACCTTGACCTTTGACCTAGTGACCTGAAAATTAATAGGGGTCATCTGCCAGTCATGATCAATGTACCTATGAAGTTTCATGATCCTAGGCGTAATCATTCTTGAGTTTTCATCCGGAAACCATTTTACTATTTCGAGTCACTGTGACATTGACCTTTGACCTAGTGTCCTGAAAATCAATAGGTGTCATCTGCCAGTCAGGATCAATGTACCTTTGAAGTTTCATGATCCTAGGCTTAATCATTCTGGAGTTATCATCCGGAAACCATTTTACTATTTCGAGTCACTGTGACCTTGACCTTTGACATAGTGACCTGAAAATCATTAGGTGTCATCTACCAGTCATGATCAATGTTCCTGTGAAGTTTTATGATCCTAGGCGTAAGCATTCTTGAGTAATCACCCGGAAACCATTTTACTATTTCGAGTCACTGTGACAATGACCTTTAACCTAGTGACCTGAAAATTAATAGGTGTCATCTGCCAGTCATGAGCAATGTACTTATGAAGTTTCATGATCCTAGGCCTAAGCATTCTTGAGATATCATCCGGAAACCATTTTACTATTTCGAGTCACTGTGACCTTGACCTTTGACCTAGTGACCTGAAAATCAATAGGGGTCATTTGCCAGTCATGATCAATGCATCTATGAAGTTTCATGATCCTAGGCCTAAGCGTTCTTGAGTTATCATCCGGAACCCATCTGGTGGACGGACCGACGGACCGACATGTGCAAAACAATATACCCCCTCTTCTTCGAAGGGGGGCATACAAATCAACGCCAGCATCTATTTATTTTATTTTTTTTCACAGGAAACTATCAATTTCCCGCCATCCCATGATCTAACCAGCCTATCATGTTTTTATTACATAACAGCCGATAATGATTGGAGAACTTACCTAGAATGGTCTGTGGATATTTGAGATTTTAACATTTCACATTTCTTCACTAGCTCTTCAAATAAGCCCCGGTTCGTTTGAATCGTTTTTTCCTGAAACAAGTTTCACATATATAGCCACCATTCGCTGTTGATAGAAAAGGGACAGAATGAAGGAGGCGCCAATGTTCTCGCACATGCATCCTCGAATTAACGGAAGAAAACGTGCATCTTATGTGTTTTCTATATTGATAAATTGCAAAATTTCATTCTAGTAGTCGTCCAAATTGATATGAAAGGCATGATAATGCCGTTGTGTCGTGTACGCGGTGTGCGCCTAGGGACCGGGAGGTCCCGGGTTCGATCCTTACTCACGTAATCTCCCCCTAAAGATCGCAAGTTGTGGTTGTTCTCAGGAAACGGAATCGAGAGTGCCTCAACAAGCCTTGATTGTTGGATGAAGTCGAACCAAAAATGTGTGAATTAAATATTAAATCAATAAATAACACACTTTTTGTTGATGTACTTGTTTCACAAATTTGATGACACAATTGCCGTAGCTGAGTGGAGTTTTCATTTAATCGATCTTGATACGGATACTAAAATATTAGTCGCCACGATTTTTAAACGGTTCATGAACAAAGTTAAGTGTCGGGATAGTTTTGACGAGCTAAAATAAAAGTTGTTTTTCTTACAGATGTTTCTATCTACCTGGCATGCATTAAGAGCTTCCAGAAAACAGCTCCTTTCCAGCAGACGTCGGCAATAATAATCCTTATCTTTGAACATCATTTCCGCTTGTGTTAAGGATGAAAAGATCTCGTTTTTTTCCTCAAGCGAACGCTTATCATTTGGTTCCTAAGAACGGATATACAAAAGACATGACAGTACACGTCCGAATTTGTTTTTAACACAGTAGGATACTGCATAATCAGTTTATTCGACGTTACAAAATAGTTTGTTTGAAACCTTTACCAGGACATGTTAAGGAAACAGACTGATTATGATGCGTAACCTTGAAAAGGGATAACTTGAAACAAGACAAATCCGGACAATTCGTGTTCTCTATAATGTTGTTTCATAGTCTTTAAAATATGTTGATATCAGTTATATTCAATGTTAAACGTTGTGTAAACACTTTGAATTAAATAATTTGATAGTCGATACTCCTTAATTTGTCAAAAAGCTTTTTCCCAAAATAAAGAGAAATTTTACTTATTCGGATTCATTTGTTGAGTTACCTGCATCCGGAGAATTATTTCCTTCGCTGCAGTTCTTATATCTGAGAATACCTTTTCAATCGACATAACGCCGCTAAAATTGTTAAGCAACAGGTATAAGGACTGTTAAGAAATCTTATAATTTAAATTGGTCCATTATATACAATGTGTGAGTATATCTAAGAATAAATATGTGTATATCCAAGAATTAATATATTAACCATACCAACATTCAAATATACACATATGGACACGATAAACCACCCAATGTATGGTACATAAAAGTTGTCAATTTATACAATGTCTAACAAATTTATGTGTTCATGTACCTGGATTGCTTGTTCATGTCGTTGTCAGCATCACATATTTCTTGTCTCTAAAAAATAAACACAGTAATAAAACTATATTGTATAAGACACTGTTTTTTAAATGGATAAAAACAATGGTTCGATGTAAGCAGAAGATTGGTAGGAATGACTGGTGCTAAATGTGAATTCTACCATCATCTGTATACATGTAATATGTAAAACAAACTGTGGCGTACAATAAATAATACATTAAAACACGATAATTTGCCAACAGCAATCGATTGAATTCCACATTACACAATCGATTGGAACAAAAACAAATTACTAGCCAAACTAAGTTGGAAGATGTTTTCAAACAATATGAAAATATTTATGTCTATATGATGGTAGATTATAAATGTTGTGATATTGTGACGAAGTTATACAACTATATCTTTAGTAAACAGTACATTTAGGTTATTTCATGTATTTACATCATACCCTTTGATAAATTCCTACATGAGACCCATTAGACGGTAGTTCAATTATGTACAAGGTCATTCCATTGCACCTATTGGTATCTCCCGTCCAGCGTATAATTTTTATTCTACCACGGCACGTGACTTTTTTTCTATATACAAAGAAGGAAAACTACTGTTGGTTATTACCCCGATATACCAACGGTTGTTTTAAGTGACGTCACTTTGATTGTCCGCGCACTGTTTATGAATGAAGACGACGTCATTTGATTTTCATTGTTGTGGTGACGTCGCGTTTTCGCGGAAAAGTGGAGGACGTTCGGTTAATATAATTCTCATTTATAACCTTTAAATCGCGGGTAACTTATTAATGAAATCGTGTTAGAATCGAAATAATCGACGGGTAACCGTTGGTTATTGCGGTTATAACCAACGGTATGTCGTTCCGATGCTTGTTATCAAACCGATCGGGCAACGCCCTCGTGGTTTAATTCCTACGCATCGGAAATCCATACCGTTGGTTATTACCGCAGTAACCAACGGTTACCCGTCGATCATTTCTTAAATAATCTGTCTTGACAATTAGTACAGTACGTGTTCATTTTTACATGTAGTTGATAGTAATGCACTCGTTCAATGCATTTATGTTTATGTGCCTAACTGTAAAGGCTTTATTTTAAACTACAGTACTGTACAAAAAGCAAGCACATATTTATATATTTTACAGATACTTGTTGCTACTGAATTACTTTTATTAATGGAGTTCTTTTGACATAGGTTTTACCTCACCTGAGCACACTGTGCTCATGGTGAGCTATTGGATACCGTGTCCGTCAATGACGTGTCCGTGTGTCCATGTGTCAACTTTATATTAACAAGAACTCTCCTGAATGTGTTTCGGTCCGTTGATTGATTAAGCCATGCGGCCTTTTAAAGTGTTTTAACTAAAAAAATCTCATCTGAAACCCCATGGTGTAAATGATTAATATTTTGTTTGCACCAAAGTTGTGTAGCATCTTCAAAGTTTATTAAAAGTATGCTCCCAAGAGCAAAAACGAGCTCGGCCCCGAAGATCACCACTTAAATAAACACTTATACACAAATATGGAATGTCTTTAAATTTTCATTTTCGGAAACTTCAATTCTAAAGGCTTTAATGCTTAGTGTGTAGCATCATCTAAAGACCCTGAAATAGTGTTTTCAAATTATGTCCCACAGGGTCAAAACTGGTCACGCGATTAGATTTACAAGTTTTCACTTTACGTGTATATATAAAACCTTGTTAAATCGTCATATTTGAAAGCGCAAAACACAGGTCTTTCATATTTGGTATGTAGCCTCTTTTATAGGTCTTCTACAAAAATTGTTCATAAAATATCCCTAGATCCCTTTCTGAAAACCTTTAAAAATCAACATGTCTAAGATCTCAACGCCCATGGCTTTAATATTCAATATAAAACAAAATTATACAGATCGGCTACACAGTTTGTTAAAAAATATGACTTAGGGTAAACTCCGGCTCACACTGGAAAACTTTACCGGGAAAAGTCGGGTTTTAGATTGACATTGACCGTTGTTGTTGCGACATAAAGCGGCAGTAAAATATGGCGACATTAGTACGGCCAATGCTTCAATGCGGCAGTATGTTTTGCGACATTTAGCGTTAGTCGCAACATTGAGCATCAGCCTTGCGATGTATAACGCAAGTGAGCCATTTAGCGATTGTGGAATATTTGACGTTGCTACACATAAACAATACACTGTAAGGCGTAAGATTGATTGAACATAAGTAGTATTTCACGATAATGAAGAAAGGCTGTATTGAATGACGTTGGTTTACAGATTAATTATGAACATTTATAATCATCTTCTTAAAAGAAGTATATGTAAATATTGCCAAGTATATTTTGTTTATTTGTGCCGAAATTTATATGCTCTTGTACGTTTGTTTGGGCTCTGGAGGCCAGTTTATTGATGTTTCAAGTGTCTAAGGCAAACATTTTGGAGATTTTTTGAGTGTTTTCAGAATGCCTCAAAGACATAAATGTGTTCACTTATAGCATTGATTTATTGCGTTTGTGTGATGTTATGTGAAACTCCCTTTTATCAGACATGTGGCAGGTTGTAAAAAAGTTTTATTAAGTCACATGAAGTGCTTGCAATATATTATTAAATTCAAATGTTCAAGGTTATAATATTCGTGTTTGATAAACTGATGTCTCGAATGCCAATATTATTATCATGGCTAGATAATCTTAATGTGCCCAACGATAAACGGATGTAGTAATTTAACGAAACAATCTCCTGCATGATTCTTCATTAAACGTGACTTATAGTGTTACATGTTTTTGATTATATTTTGTGAAAATACACAATTAAGCAGACCAACGATTCACAACAAATCCCTATCGTGCATGATTTCTGTTGGAAGATTGCTTTTTTCAGAATTGGGAAAATATTAAAGTTTAAAGTTGATGAAGAATTGTTGTAAAAGCAATTGTTAGGCAAGTAAATATTTATGTTATTTTCTAACTTAAAATGTATTAAACAAGTATATACCTCCCAAGATTGAAGAACAAAGTCCTATATAAAGTTAAAGTCTGGCGTACCTAATCAAGTCTTACAGCAATACGTCGGACGTTCCCAATCTATGTTTTCCAAATGTGGCATAGCATTCAAATGAATAATATATGTCAGACTTCACCAAAGGAACTGTTTCAAGGCACAGCTTCACAACACCGCGAAAGGGGGTTCATGCTAAAGGTGATAACCCTTTTGCGAGCTAAACAAAACAACCGGCTGCATGTTCTTTAGCAACGTATGCTCTACTTCAGAGTATTAAACAACATTCATGTTTAGCTCCACTGGCCAAAGGCCAACGGGGCTTATGTCATGGTCCTGTGTCCGTCGTGTGTGCGTCAGTGCGTTAATTTTTTCTTTAAACATCTTCTTCTCCTAAACTACTGGTCCAATTCTGATGAAATTTCTCAGGAATGTTCATGTGGTGAACCTCTTTCATTTTTTATGCCCCCCTTCGAAGAAGAGGGGATATATTGCTTTGCACATGTCGGTCTGTCGGTCTGTCGGTCCGTCGGTCTGTCCACCAGGTGGTTTCCGGATGATCACTCAAGAACGCTTGGGGCTAGGATCATGAAACTTCATAGGTACATTGATCATGACTCGCAGATGACCCCTATTGATTTTGAGGTCACTAGGTCAAAGGTCAAGATCACGGTGACCCGAAATAGTAAAATGGTTTCCGGATGATAACTCAAGTACGCTTAGGCCTAGGATTATGAAACTTGATAGGTAGATTGATCATGACTCGCAGATGACCCCTATTGATTTTCAGGTCACTAGTTCAAAGGTTAAGGTCACAATGACCCAAAATAGTAAAATGGTTTCCGGATGATAACTCAAGAACGCTTATGGCTAGGATCATGAAACTTCGTAGGTAGATTGATAATGGCTGGCAGATGACCTCTATTGATTTTCAGGTCACTAGGTCAAAGGTCAAGGTCACGATGACCCGAAATAGTAAAATTGTTTCCAGATGATAACTCAAGAACGCTTATGCCTAGGATCATGAAACTTGATAGGTAGATTGATCATGACTGGCAGATGACCCCTATTGATTTTAAGATCACTAGGTCAAAGGTCAAGCTCACAGTGACCCGAAATAGTAAAATGGTTTCCGGGTGATAACTCAAGAACGCTTATGCCTATGATCATGAAACTTCATAGGTACATTGATCATGACTCGCAGATGACCCCTATCGATTTTCAGGTCACTAGGTCAAAGGTCAAGGTCACGATGACCCGAAATAGTAAAATGGTTTCCGGATGATAACTCAAGAACGCTTATGCCTAGGATCATGATACTTGATAGGTAGATTGATCATGACTCGCAGTTGACCCCTATCGATTTTCAGGTCACTAGGTCAAAGGTCAAGGTTATGGTGACCCGAAATAGTAAAATGGTTTCCGAATGATAACTCAAGAACACTTATGCTTAGGATCATGAAACTTCATAGGTACATTGATCATGACTCACAGATGACCCCTATTGATTTTGAGGTCACTAGGTCAAAGGTCAAGTTCACGGTGACCCGAAATAGTTAAATGATTTCCGGATGATAACTGAAGAAAGCTTATTCCTAGGATCATGAAACTTGATAGGTAGATTGATCATGGCGCGCAGATGACCCCTATTGATTTTCAGGTCACTAGTTAATAATTTTTTTTGTTGAACCAATACTGAAAATGTACTTTTTTTATTTACATGCATTACAATGTATTATTTCAATAAAAAATTCTATTTGTTATCAAAATTTGGTTGTACAGGGCTGTATCCTGTATGATTGATATCTTGTAATGTTTTTTTTAACTATTTAGGTTGCATTGACTAACTATTTCATTTTAATTGGGAAGTTTAGTTTTTCACTTAATTATTGTTTTGATATCCCCCAAATACAATGAAAATTGTCTCGTTTGCAAATAAGCATTTTGTGTTACTTAAGGATATATTATTTTATTATGCCCCCTTTCGAAGAAGAGGGGGTATATTGATTTGCACATGTCGGAATGTCGGTCCGTCCACCAGGTGGTTTCCGGATGATAACTCAAGAACGCTTAGGCCTAGGATCATGAAACTTCATAGGTACATTGATCATGACTTGCAGATGACCCCTATTGATTTTGAGGTCACTAGGTCAAAGATCAAGGTCACGGTGACCCTAATAGTAAAATGGTTTTCGGATGATAACTCAAGAACGCTTATGCCTAGGATCATGAAACTTGATAGGTAGATTGATCATGACTTGCAGATGACCCCTATAAATTTTCAAGTCACCAGGTCAAAGGTCAAGGTCACGGTGACCCGAAAGAGTAAAATAGTTTCCGGATGATAACTCAAGAACGCTTATGCCTAGGATCATGAAACTTCATAGGTAGATTGATAATGACTGGCAGATGACCCCTATTGATTTTCAGGTCAAAGGTCAAGGTAACGGTGACCCGAAATAGTAAAATGGTTTCCAGATGATAACTAAAGAACGCTTATGCCTAGGATCATGAAACTTCATAGGTATATTGATCATTACTCGCAGATGACCCCTATTGATTTTCAGGTCACTAGGTCAAAGGTCAAGGTCACAGTGACCCGAAATAGTAAAATGGTTTCCGGATGATAACTCAAGAACACTTATTCCTAGGATCATGAAACTTGATAGGTAGATTGATCATGACAAGCAGTTGACCCCTATTGAAGATTTTCAGGTCACTATATCAAAGGTCAAGGTCACGGTGACCCGCAATAGTAAAATGGTTTCCGGATGATAACTCAAGAACGCTTATGGCTACGATCATGAAACTTCATAGGTACATTGATCATGACTCGCAGATGATCCCTATTGATTTTGAGGTCACTAGGTCAAAGGTCAAGGTAATGGTGACCCGAAATAGTAAAATGGTTTCCGGATGATAACTCAAGAACGCTTATGCCTAGGATCATGAAACTTCATAGGTACATCGATCATGACTCGCAGATGACCCCTATTGATTTTCAGGTCACTAGGTCAAAGGTCAAGGTCAAACTTGATAGGTAGATTGATCATGACTCGCAGTTGACCCATATTTAAGATTTTCAGGTCACAATATCAAAGGTCAAGGTCACGGTGACCCGAAATAGTAAAATGGTTTCCGGATGATAACTCAAGAACGCTTATGGTTACGATCATGAAACTTCATAGGTACATTGATCATGACTCGCAGATGACCCCTATTAATTTTGAGGTCACTAGGTCAAAGGTCAAGGTCATGGTGACCCGAAATAGTAAAATGGTTTCCGGATGATAACTCAATAACGCTTATGCCTATGATCATGAAACTTCATAGGTACATCGATCATGACTCGCAGATGACCCCTATTGATTTATAGGTCACTAGGTCAAAGGTCAAGGTCACGGTGACCCGAAATAGTAAAATGGTTTCCGGATGATAACGGAAGAACGCTTATGCCTAGGATCATGAAACTTGATAGGTAGATTGATCATGACTCGCAGATGACCCGCAGCGATTTTCCTCCTTCTTTATAAAGTACCGGTAAACGGTACTTTCCCAATCCAACGAAAATTCCCAAATTCCCAAAACGGTACTTTCCCAATCGAGCGAAAATTCCCAAATTCCCAATCGGCATCTGGAAAAATCCCAATCAGCGTCCGAATTTTTTCTCAAAACGATAGAAAGTTTCGTAAAAAAACCAACTTTCGGCGAGCGAACAAAGAAAATCGTATAGTTGTGTGTAACCACGCGCTCGATTAATTTCGGGTTTTATTATTCAGCGCATTCAATCAATAGAGTTGTTACTGTTTCCGGTTCTTTTGCCAGGCAGCCAGCGTACTGTTTTACGTCGGTTTGTAACCTTATCGTAGTTTGAAATGAGTCATAATAGCAAATATTATGCCAAAAAAACCAATCGGAACCATCTATCACAGGACACATTGACAGCAATAATGATGCTGTGCAGGGAGGGATGCAAGCAACTGAGTGATGATCAAACATCAAAGATTGTTGAAATTTTCACAAAAATGAAAGAGAGAGACATTGCTTTAAAAGAGATTAAAACAACTAGTAATTGATTTGGTGTGTTCTTTATAATATTTTGTTATTTATATAAACTTTATAACTTAATGGTCATTAAGGCATGCCTGCAAATGATTATTTAAATGGATATGTTCAATTAAGTATGAACTGTATGATGTATTCAATAAGACCCAAACTTCACGACGCGATTTTCCCAATTTCAGGATTTCACGACTCGATTTTTCCCAATTTTGAGGTTTTCACGACTCAATTTTTCCCAATCGGACCGGTACGGGTACTTTTCCCAATTGGACAAGGAAAATCGCTGGGTGACCCCTATTGATTTTCATGTCACCAGGTCAAAGGTCTAGGTCACGGTGACCCGAAATAGTAAAATGGTTTCCGGATGATACCTCAAGAACACTTATGGCTAGGATCATGAAACTTCATAGGTACATTGATGATGACTCGCAGATGACCCCTATTGATTTTCAGGTCACTAGGTCAAAGGTCAAGGTCACAGTGACAAAAAACATATTCACACAATGGCTGTCACTACAACGAAGCGCCCATATGGGGGGCATGCATGCTTTACAAACAGCCCTTGTTTTCAAATTATGCCCCTGGGGTCAAATTTGACCCTGCCCCGGGGGTAAAAAAATTGAAAATTTGCTTATATAAGGCCTATTTTGTGAAAACTTTATAAATCTTCTTGTCCATAACCATTCATTTAATAAGCAACATTTCAAATAAAAAAGCCTTACCGTTAATGTTGTGTCCGAGCTTTGTTCACGGAGAGCAGACATCTTTTGTCGAATCGCGTTGTGACAATCCGACAGTGTCCGACACTAACGGGAGTCCGGTAGTCCGAGACTCCTTAAAATGATACTCGGACTCCTTGTTTTGTGTCAAGGAAGTCCGTTGGACTGCTTAAAAATTATCTTTGAATTATAAAAAAATCCCTTCGTTTACTTATTCGTTTCGCAAAATCGCAAGCAAATTCGTTGAATTGATATCCCATCATCCTCTTTTCCATAAATATACTCATACCAAGTTTCAATGAAATCCGCCAAAGCACTTCCAAGATATGGCCCCGGACACAAAAGTGCCGGACGGACGGACGGACGGAAAGACGAACGGACGGACAACGCCAAAACAATATCCCTCCGCCTATTGCGGGGGATAATAACTTAGTTTCATTGCTGGGATCAAATTGTTTATGATACAAATGCTATTAAAGGGGCCGTCCAACAGATTTTGGCATGTATTGAAGCTTGTCATTAAATGCTTTATATTGATACATTTAAACATTTGAACTAAAAAATTTCCAATATAAAAACAAGAATACAATTTAAAAAAGGAAAAAAGTAACCGTCAACAGGGCTCGAACCACTAACCCCTGGATATCTGGAGTAAAATGCCTCCTGCCTTGACCACTCGATCATCCACGCTCATGTCGAATGCGGACGTATTTATTAGCTATATAAGCAATCCTCGTAGTTTCCCAAAATATCGTTTCGCGTCGATACGACGCTTTATCTGTTGGACGGCCCCTTTAATTTCAAGGTCACACATTTGTACCTGACGTAAAATAATAAAACACGCCTTACATGGTACTAGATCTAGTCGTGTTTAGTTAAAACATATATAAAACAAGAGCACCGCCTTGCGGGTGCAGACCGCTCATCTATTTTCTTTTTAAAGGTGAAGGGACTCTCATTTTCAATCACAAAGGAGGGAGGAGTGGAGTGAAGAGGGGTGTATAGTGTGGGGTTGTGGACATTTATTACATTATCTTCCAAAAAAGCGAAAAAAAAATAATAAATAAAATAAAATCGGGGGGGGGGGGGGGGGGGGGTTTGGGTGCGATGGTTGGACGGTATTTCAAACATAACCGTTTTAAAAAAAAAATGGGGGGGGGGGGTTATAGTGTGAGGGTGTGGTGATAATTTGTGAGATGATCTTAAAAAATAAAAAAAATAAAAAATCAAAAAAAAATTGGGGGGGGGGTGGAATGGGGGGATAGTGGGTGTGGTGGTCATTTGTGAGATGATCTTAAAAAAAAAAAAAAAAAAAAAAAAAAAAATAGGGGGGGGGAGGGGGTTGGGGGGGAGGGCACGGGGGATGGTTTGGGTGAAGTCTATTGTGGTATGTCAGGTAAGAGTAGTTTCATCAAAGTATCAATCAAATCTAATCGTAAATAAAGAAGTTATGGCAATTTTAGCAAAATTTAATAATTTGACCTTGAGAGTCAAGGTCATTCAAAGGTCAAAGTAAAATTCAAGTTGCCAGGTACAGTAACCTCATGATAGCATGTAAGTATTTGAAGTTTGAAAGCAATAGCCTTGATACTTCGAGTGGATCGAAACACAAAATTTAACCATATATTAAAAGTTACTAAGTCAAAAAAGGGCCATAATTCCGTAACAATGACAACCAGAGTTATGCAACTTGTCCTTTTACTGTACCCTTATGATAGTTTGTGAGTGTTCCAAGTATGAAAGCAATATCTATGATATTTTAGGGGTAAAGTGGACCAAAACATAAATCTTAACCAAATTTTCAATTTTCTAAGTATAAAGGGCCCATAATTCCGTCCAAATGCCAGTCAGAGTTACATAACTTTGCCTGCACCGTCCCCTTATGATAGTTCATAAATCTTGCAAGTATGAAAGCAATAGCTTTGATACTGTAGGAATAAAGTGGACCTAAACACAAAACTTAATCAAATTTTCAATTTTCTAAGTATAAAAAGGGCACATAATTCTGTCAAAATGCCAGTCAGAGTTACATTACTTTGCCTGCACAGTCCCCTTATGATAGTTAGTAAGTGTTGCAAGTATGAAAGCAATAGCTTTGATGCTTAAGGAATAAAATGGACCTAAACACAAAACTTAACCAAAATTGTCAATTTTCTAAGTATAAAAAGGGCACATAATTCTGTCAAAATGCATGCCAGAGTTATCTTACTTTGCCTGCCCAGTCCCCTCATGATAGTAAGTAAGTGTACCAAGTTTGAATGCAATAGCATTGATACTTACTGCGAAAAGTGGAACTAAACGCAAAACTTAACCAAAATTTTCAATTTTTTAAGTATAAAAAGGGCACATAATTCTGTCAAAATGCACGCCAGAGTTATCTAACTTTGCCTGCCCAGTCCCCTCATGATAGTAAGTAAGTGTACCAAGTTTGAATGCAATAGCATTGATACTTTCTGAGAAAAGTGGACCTAAACGCAAAACTTAACCGGACGCCGACGCCGACGCCGACGCCAAGGTGATGACAATAGCTCATATTTTTTTTTCAAAAAATAGATGAGCTAAAAATGTTGAACGCATGTTAACAGTTAATATAAACGTGAATCGCTCCTTCGTAATATCTTAAGAACATTTTCCAAAACAAAAGTAGCTGATACTTGTTTACCTACGCTTAGCGCGCATGTCAGATATGAGTCTGGTCAATACAGCCTAAACCGACGACGGCCTCGATATATGACGACCAGCCTTTTTCACGCATGGACATTGACAGCCAGGATAATAACGGTTCGAATGACAATGATCATTATTATACATTACTATTGCTATTACAACCACACAAATTGATAAATGTACCATTTATTTTTCAATAATCAGATTTATGATTATCTTGTTAAGCTACTAGGATTTCCAGTCATTACACCCCCTGGACGTTACACCCCTAGTCTTTACACCCGCTAAGCCTGGACATTACACCCACCAAGATGTAAACATAATTGATTAGGTTACTAAGGTGTGATCACACCTACCATGGGGCACACTTCACTTGATTAATGATGTTCCTGCTTTAATATGTGTCCAATGGGGGTCTGTCCAAGTGTTTTTTATTGTTTGTTTGTCTGTATGTCTGTCTTATTGATGTGCAGTGTTAATTAGGAAATAACAATTTTTTGGTGTGAAAAATATTGTTCTGTGATATATTTTCAAATAATTTGTAATTATCAAAGTGTAATAATAACACCTAAAATTAAAGGAGTTTGTTCACACCATTGTTATCAAATGGTCTTGTAACTGATAAATAATTTAAAACACCAACTTGGTTTAATCTTATAAGCTGCACCATTCTTGACCAATTTATTTTTGTAAATACTCATTTATAAACTTTAACCTACACAATTATATAACTTATATAATGATTAGTCTCTATAAAAACATATCCATTAATTATTAATAATCAGAAACTATTTGTTACATATTAACCAACTACATCATGGCGAAAGTATGGAATCCTAATAATACTTTCTTATTTTTACATAAATGAAATTCAATTTAATGGTCTTATGGACAATACTGGGTATAACTTGGTATCTGTGTTTTATCTGATTTACATTTTATTAACAAAAACATTATTTTTCTAAAAATATGATATGATATGTAACAGAATGGTATTCATGCAGGAAAAGGGAAATGGGTAGAGACATGAGGGATTATACATGCAATATATATTTTTGTTATCATTCAAATAATTAAGTGATCTTATGTTGCATTAAGACTCATGCCCCAATTTAGTGTTTTAAATCATTAACACAGTTTTGTGTCATCATTTATGAAACTAACATAATGTAAAACTAACAGTAACACTGGGCCACTTAGATAAACATTGGACCTATTTGGGCCACATTAGGGCCAGGCAAAGACCCTCTAACTGTTTATTAGGGGCCATAAAAGATACACAGACTAGTGCCAAATTAGGGCCCTCCCATAAACTGTGTTTGATTGCTACAGTAAGTGACAGATTCCTGTTAATTGTGTTTCTTCAATGATCCCTCATTATCAATTCTGACTTTAAAGTTTAATGATATTGTAATCAATAAAACAAATGTCACTTTGAGGTCTGCAGTAAAATTTTATATATCATACAGTGACAATATGTAACTTCTATTTCAATATCTAACAAACTCACTGAAACCAAAAGATATAGGATATTTTTACTTTATTAATACTTGCTCTAAATTATTAGCAAGTTACCTCCTTTTGTTTGAGTGATATAAAATAGCCTAAGGGCAGATTTGCTTCATTGTCAATATCAGAGACATAACACTGCATGCATTTTATGCACTGCTAATCAAATAGATATATAAATAGATAAGTGAAATACTATGGTAACTACAATAGTAATAAAACTTAAGTAACAGATGTGATACACTGAGATTAAGATATTGCCTTAGTCCTTATGTATTTGAGGCCGTTTCCATAAATAATAAAGATTTTTTTTTTATAGCTTTAAAATAAAAAGAAATGTATAAATTTAAGATTGTGTTTTGTATATTCTAAATATTTTTTTTATTTATCATTATTTTTATTTTATTTTTAAAGTTATTTCTGTCTGCATATTCCTGAAAAAAAGTATTAATGATTTAGATGCATATTATTACATTTTGGTGAAATAAAAAGAAATGTATAAATTTAAGATTGTGTTTTGTTTATTCTAAATATATATTTTTTATTTATCATTATTTTTATTTTATTTTCAAAGTTTTTTCTGTCTGTATATTCTTGAAAAAATTATTTATGATTTAGATGTTTATTATTACATTATGGTGAAATACAAATAAATGTATATGAATTAAGATTGTGTTTTGTTTATTCTAAATATTCATTTTATTTATCTTTATTTTTATTTCTCAAGTTTTTTTTTCTGTATATTCTTGAAAAAAAGTATTTATGATTTAGATGCATATTGTTACAGTCATTTTGGTGAAATAAAAATTAATGTTTTAAATGATGGCTGCTCAATTAAATAATTTGAGCAACCATTAATGATTAATTTAATCTCATCAGTGTCATCTTACATGACAAATCCAATTAGTGGTTCATAAGTTGATTACACCTTTCTAATCTAATCAATATCTTGGTGGGTGTAATGTCCAGGCTTAGAGGGTGTAAAGACCAGGGGTGTAACGTCCAGGGGGTGTAATGACTGGACACCGCTACTAGGCCGTCGTGGATTTGGACCGTCTTAACCCGCATTCGTAAGATCTGAAGTGATTTCTTACTCTATTCCTTAGAGTTTGCTAGAAACTAAGTATTTAGAACTGTAAACTATTAACTAGTAACAATGAACGTAACAGAGTAAACTGAGTGATCCCGCAAATAAGGTTAATAAAAGAACTGTTAGTAATCAACGTCTAATCTCAATGAATTCCTGCCCGAAAGAGACCGATTCGCGCCAAGAGCACAGATCTTGCCAACTCGTAATAATCGCTCAGGGTTACAATCCACTAAACCCATAAATCACAACAGATCCACAAAAATGGACCAATCATTTGCCCTCGCAAAATTCTGTCAGCAGAAAGAGTGTTGGTACGGAAAAGCATGTGTATACACAGTGTATAAGCCAATTGTTTCATACCCGGATGTTGCGATGTGATTGCCATGGCGTAACGGCAATATTTTACATACCGCTGTTAATTTTGATACAAATCAATGGATTAATACTGCAAACAAGTAAGTACACTATGTACTTTAGATGGCGTAGAGAATTAAGTTTCCCTTGAGAACGTATAAATCCGCTTCGAAGAAGTTGTTGTTTATTAAAACATTGAAAATTACCGAAGAAAACTGGAAAACAAATGTTGCTCTTTGCCAAAATATCATAATTTTTCTCTAAAATCTGTTTTGAAATATACATATCTGTGTATGTTACATATTGCAATTGAAGTCAAATAACTGTTATGATACAAATACATGTAATATATCGGCATTTTGAATATACTAAGATATTGATTAAAATAAACAAAATGGTTTTTAAAATGACTGTATCATATATTGCAGTGATGCTGTATTATTGATTGCGATTACATTATATGCATTCTGTATCAACTATTGCGATAAATCTATGTCGATTTTGCAAATTTTGTATCATTGATTGGTCGAATATTCACATATGTCACAAATATGGTTAACTGAAGAGCTTAAACTTATTCCAGATACATCTTCGTTGTAACTCATGTCCAGCACATTGTTATTGCTGTCCTTTGGTTGGCTAATGGGGGACATGTTTTTACCCATGTCAAGTAGTGTTTCAGCAGAGATAGTTTTCATTGGGGTTGACGTGCAATTTACCGTAGCAAAATTACCGTCCAAGCCAAAAACTTCTATTGCCTCGTACGCCATGTTTCTGTAAAATAGCAATAATTTAGTTCTTTATTAATGTTTCCCAAGAAATGCAGAGAGTTAATATAAATAACCACAATAATCATTACCATCACTCCTATCATGATGATCATCACCATCGTTATCATCAGTAAAGTTGGTATCATCATCAGCAACAGCAACACCACCAGCCGCAACATAAACTATCGCACTGGCAATCTGTGTTTAATTACGTATGACCTGAGAGAGAAACTTTAAACTTTAAAATGAAAGGTTAACCTTGATTTTGGATGATTTATAATTCAACTTTATAATGAAAGGGTAACCTTGATTTTGGATGATTTAGAATTTGCATTATTTTTCCAAAACATAGGCACATGTATATAATGTACACTTACGTGTGCGAATTACTGAAATCCCGTATTACTATATAGGCCATGCAACAGTGGCTATATCATGAATGCATATTATTATAGAACGATGTTTCAGCTAAAATAAATTTGAAATACCTGCAAACTATATTCCTTAAACCGAAAAGAGTATAACAAAATATCCACAGTCTCTTCACTTTTATTAACTAGCACTTGTACATGCATGTGTGTGCCAGCTATCTATTTATAGATAACACATTATAACGTTGTTTCTTACCAAGACTAACCCATCGTCGGCCACCCCCGGTCTATTCATTACGTTACTCTCCATTCCTAGTGATGTATGAGCGGAGCGTAATCAGCAGCCGTGGGTATCCGACGATGAGACTAACCGTCAGTGCTAAACATATGTAATCAATGAAGTGAATGAAACTGTTTCGTAGTTGTTTAAAACATTTAGGAGGACGAAATAATGACATGTTAACTTCAATCACAAATTAAAAATCCCAATAATTGATACATAATAATCGCTATAATCATACAAATGTTTGACTCAGTTTATGCAATAATTGATACAGAAGTAGAAGCACACGTGTGTAGTATTAAATGCATATATCTCACGGTGTAGATTCATATCGGTGGCCTCTCTGTCAAAATGCTCCCTCTCTGTTCATTCTCGGCTGCCTCTCTGTTATAAACAAGAAAATGAATGATCGACATTCACAAAACAGGTAAGAAAATCTCAAATTAAAACCCGCAAACACATTTATGCATTAAAAGAGCTAGTCCATGAGTTGAAGAATATATCCAGCTACAGTTTCACAGTATTCCGCAGGTCCAAACACTTATTACAAACTCTATCGAAGATAGAATGATTACGAGGTTGGTGGAACAATCGTGCATACATGCCACTTTGATGACTTTTAAACATAACTTTTCCCTATTATGTCATATATCTATTGTCATTGATATCATCTTTATGATCAAATCCTTACGTTCAATGTACGCTATATAGTATTTTTCATCAATTTCACTAAAAAAATGCCTACTTTCGCTTTCGTTGTTGCACGGGAGGCCTCTCGATCAGCTCCTTTTCTGGCACGGGAAGCCTATTCGTCGATTGACACTGGCATGGGAACCCTCTCCATTACATTTCTTGTTAATAAACGTCCATGAATTAACAATTATTGCAAATTAGATCAAACTAAACCGCTTGATATATCCTAGTGCTCTTCTCGCGTGGATATCTGTAGGTGGATGGTCCACGGCCGTCCACAAGCTCAAATGACCGTATGACTCTGTTAGTGTGTTTTATTCATTATTTCTTAAAAATCGGGGACGTAGAGGTATGATAAACAGAAAACAGGTTAGATCTTGTTACTGATCTTTTTGTAATGTATTAGGCTCGGCACGATTAAAATAATGAAACAATGTTTGCTTAAAATAACTTGGGGATTTTCCGTGTAGTTCGATTTTCCTATTCTATTTTTAAAGAAATAATTTACGACTAAGAAAATTGATGGGATAAATCGAATACTAGGTCGGTGCCGAATAAAGCAAAGTTTATTTTGCTCGGCACGAAAATCTAAACCACTCGCCAAGGCTCGTGGTTCAGATTTTCTAAGCCTCGCAAAATAAACTTTGCTTTATTCGGCACCGACGTAGTATTCTCTATGAGTGTCGCATATCGATCTGGGTTTTAGAAAAAAAATATTGCAGAAAATCTTGACTTTCAACTGAATTGTCGACTGTCATAATGTGCGTCGCGATGAATGTCGCGTGTCGCTTCGCATGGCGACTTCAATTGTCGTATTTCGACCTTCGAGCGCGGCACTCGATATATCGAGCAAATGTCGCCTGTCGATGTAAAATTCCCTAGGTCGACACGCGACATTTGCTCGACGCACGATACGATGCGCGACGCACGATATGACACTCGACAATATATCGAGTAAATATCGCGCAAATGTCGCATGTCGACCGGTGTGGGAGTAATTGTTTAAACTGCACGGTGTAATAGTAACGTTTTCAGCTTCAAGTAAAAAATGGCTGAAAAAGTTACTATAACACCGTGCTTGCAGTTGAAAAAATTACGCCCACACCGGTCGACAAGCGACATTTGCGCGATATGTCATATCTACGGAATCCGGATAGGGCTAAGTTGAGTGTCGCGTGTCGACCTTCGAGGTCGACACACGACATTCTCGCGACATTCTCTCGACGCTCAATACGACGCGCGACAATCATGCGACAATCAATATTTGAGTGTCGAATATCGCGCTGGGTTTTAGAAAAAAAGTCGCAGAAAATCTTGACTGTCGACTGATTTGTCCCGCGTCGTATTGAGCGTCGAGAGAATGTCGTGTGTCGACCTTCAAGCGCGACAATCGACATTCTCGCGACATTCTCTCGACGAACGACAAATCAGTCGACAGTCAATATGATATATCGCGAGAATGTCGCCTGTCGACCTAAAACATATACGACATTCTCTCGACGCACGGCATTCTCTCGACTCTCAATACGATATACTAGCCAATATCGCGCAATTGTCGCTTGTCGACCTAAAAAACCCTAGGTCGACACACGACATTCTCGCGACGCTCTCTCGACGCGCGACAAATCAGTCGACAATCAATATAAGAGTGTCGCATATCGCGCTGGGTTTTAGAAAAAAAAAATCGCAGAAAATCTTGACTGTCGACTGATTTGTCGCGCGTCGTATTGAGCGTCGAGAAAATGTCGCGAGAATGTCGTGTGTCGACCTTCGAGCGCGACACTCGACATTCTGGCGACATTCTCTCGACGCACGACAAATCAGTCGACAGTCAATATGATATATCGCGAGAATGTCGCCTGTTGACCTAAAATCACTAGGTCGACACACGACATTCTCTCGACGCACGACATTCTCTTGACGCTCAATACGATATATCGAGCCAATATCGCGCAAGTGTCACATGTCGACCGGTGTGGGAGTATTTTTTTCAACTGCAAGAACGTTGTTATAGTTAATTTTTCAGCTATAACTTACAAGTTAAAAAATGGCGGCATCATGCAGCACCGGTACGTGATTTAAATATTTAGTTTCTTTTCGATTCGTTTTGTGCAGTTGAGTAAGTGTATCAATGTCTTGACATTTAAATAGCATCGACTTTATCAAATTTTGAAAACAAATTAGTGCTATTCGTATTCTATCTGTATTTCCGAAGTTCCACGGCTTCCGGTGTAAACAGTGTAGTAAAACTAAACATATGCTCCATAAAAATCCTAAGAAATCGTCCATAGTGCTGAAAGATAATTATAAATAACTATGCACAGTGTTTGTTAAGATATCCCTTGACATTATTAGAACAATATTTGTGAATGATATGGATTATTTTGTTTAAAAAAATGTTCAACAATTTTACGTACAAGGCATGGCACCCACAGAAAATGATCTGTGTAAAGACTTTGAAGTCACGTTTGGTGAATCAGATAAGACAATCCAGTGCAATTTCTGTGAGAATGCGTACAGTCTCCAATGTACAGGGGTTCCTTTTTACTCATTAGAACAAACAGTTTCTACTTTCTCATTACTTCTGACTTAAGTCCCCTACAATAGACCTGTGTGTCGTCTGTCCATCAGTCTGTCCGCCCGACTCCGTAAAACTGGATCCTGCGATAACTCATACTGATATATCACTGAATTAGGCTGCTTCGATGTAACACTTATGCATATAAAGGGCAATATGGGAAATTGGGAATTAGGCACGACGAACCTCCTTTATTTTTCACTTTAGGGCAAAGGTCATGTCAGTGTTACTAAAAATAGAATAGAAATGCACGCATACTGGATCCTACTGCAACTCAAATACTCGGTAGTACATATCCAGATCCATTTGCCCTAATTCTATCTATCTATATATACTGCCAAGCGCCCTTTAGAGCATTATAGGCAGAGGGACATTATCGAGTCCATTTCCGGGAAGAACCAGTACTTGGTGTCTATGGAGGAGATAATGAGAACGCTCCCAGAGTAGGGAGCGAACCCACGAACTCCCTATCGCTAGGCGGACACCTCATCCACTACACCACCGCGATCTCTAATTCCTGTTGGATGGTGCATACAAACATATAAACAAACACAAACAAGAAAAACAATTAACTAATTAAATGTTCTAAATGCATTTTCCTTCTGAAATCAATATTACTTTATTTATTTTACTCATGATCTTTTTACAAACATGTACAGAAATAAAGTCAAACTCATAATATTAAAAAAAAAACAAAAACAATTAGCTCATTACATTTTCTGTGGACTGGTTTTGTTTTCTTTTCAGCTATGCATATATTTGGATTATACATTCTCGTGGCTTGTGTTTGGCTATCGTTTGGTAAGTGGTACCATATTTGAGTCGCTGTAATTAAATAAAGCTTGAAAATAAAGTGACACCTATTTAAATCCTTATAAAAATCAAATAATAAAACACAGACAAAAATACATACACATTATGAACTAGTTAAAATAATTAGCAATAATAATCACAGGTTGAGTTCATATGATGTACCAAGTCTCCAGAATAGTGGTACAAGGTCTCGGACTCTCCAGGTACATAGTCTCCATGGTACGAAGTTCATATAAATTCCAATTCAGTGACCCTATATCCTGTTCATCTTCGGTCCATTTGCATTTAAGTTTTATTATATTATTACATAAAATTGTAATAATCATATTATTTTATGTTTTAAAAATATGTATTTGCGTTAATGACATCAAGTGTCAAATAGTATAATACAATATTAGGACAAACACACCCAGGGTACACAGACCAAGTGCTACATATAAAGGACTAATTAAAAAAATCGGTCATGTTCCCAATGGCAAACCAAATCTTTTTTTCCAAATCCAGTACCAAAAAAATCCAGTGGATAGTTTTAGTTTTGAAAGATTAGAAATAAAGAGATTTATAATTATTGTGTAGAAAAAGGGATTGTTATAGTCAGGGTTTTTTTTACCTTATATAACAGCAGGGGTTTTTATCTGATTTTGGGGAAAGGGCCTGGCCTTTTTTTTGAGGGGAAAAAAATCACGTGAAACGCCGGATTTTGGGGAAACAAATTGCGCGTATAGCCGGATTTTGGGGAAAATAAGAAAAGTCTTAAATAATCAATTTAACATATTTTACTGTTTTTTAAACAAATTCAAGGCAACAGATAATTTAATTATGCAATATTTATCTATTTTCTTCACTGGATTATGTTAACTTGTATATTTAAATGTTTAAAAAAAAAGTTTTTTTTTGGGGGGGAGGGGAAAATGAAATCTAGGGGAAAATTTACCAGCTGAGGGGGAAAAAAATCCGAGGAGAAAGGGCCGATTTTCGGCGGGTCACAAAGAAGGAAAAAAACCTGAACAGACGCCGAATATCGGCGTCTTCCCCCACCGAACTAGACTGGTTTTTTCCCCTTTTCTTATTTTTTTTTTAATAGAAAGATGTGTCTCATGGTTTAAATATCTCAATTCTATTTCAATTTAATCTTGTCAAACGTACTTAATTATGAAAAAAATAATGAATATAGTTATATAGTGCAAACATGTACAAATGTAATAATGAGAGAGTAAGTGAACAAATCCCCCAAAGTGGAAAATCACGCGTAAAATTTCCCCCACATAAGGGCTAAAGGCCCCATCCCCAACAACCCCAAAAAAACCTGATAGTTGAAATAACCATTTAACTGATTGGTTTTCATTCATTTCATATCATTCTATTGTATAATGTTTTACCAAGAAATTAATTAATTTGTACTGAATACAGATAATATTTTCCCAATTTTGGGGTGAATTGATGCTTGAATTCCCATTTTAAAGGGTATAGATCATGTTCCCAAAGTGTTAAAAACGTGTAGTCCTGCCACCAATTATGGGTATTGAGGAAAGGAACCCTACTAGCCTAGCTACCGTTCCAAGTCAAAAAACTATGATATATGCACTGTATTTTGTAAACAAATCCTGAAATAAATACATGTATGCTTAAACCAATTATGGGTATGTGAAAGTTGATTTTTGTATTGCTTGAAAAACTGTTAAAGCTTGGTTTAAATTGCTAGTAGTCAATACTAGTAAATGGTGGCTTCCACCTAGTATTTATCCGACTGAAGAGGTTTATGTCTGTAAATCATCTATCTGAATATCAGTTTGTCTTCCAGCAATGCTGGTTACCAGTAGGCATGTTTAATACTGTAATCCAGAACTTGAGTCTAAGAGATCTACATGTAAAATAAAGTACAGTTGAAAAACCAAATTTTTTGTTGTTGTAAAAATATGACTAAAGTATTGAAATCATCCAAAGTAACTGACTGATTTGTTATATAAAAGCAATATACATGAACAGAAAGTAGGCTAATCAGTAATCCAGAATCTTGTAACAATACAACAGATTGAGAAACAAAGTGTACATGATTATTATTTACAAGGCTATTTAAATGAGCCACAAACTACACGGTTCTGTATACAAACAATTACCAAATACTGGGCTTTTTTAAGGCTCGGGGGAAGGGGCCGTAGCCTTCATAAATGGGGGGAAAAAGCGTGTGAAAAACCAAATTTTGGGGTAATATTCTCTATAATAACTCATGGGGAAATGAAATTTCCAGGTGTAAGTTTCATTTGGGGAGAGACAAGTTCATGAATTTAAAGAAAATTTCTGAGGGGATGTAGCACGCTTCTATCCAATTACAAAGGTTTAAAAAAATACACATGAAAAAAATGCTTATACAAATGATCGAAATTGTCAAATTTGAAGTTGTCATCATATATAAGCAATATTTTGCTTTATGTATCGTCGAAACGAATGAAATAATACGGAAATGTGTTTATATCAGTGTAATATCGCATTATAATTTTATTTATGATAATATAAAACAGATAGTTTTGTAAAAGATTGATATTGTACGGAGAATATATAAGAGTATATTTTGTACAAGTTGACTACATAACTGCATATTATTTTGAATTAATCGAATATATTAAAATTACAGTGTGATACATTTGCATAAGAACACATAATGGTTTGATGTTATATGTTCCAAAATCAATTTCTCGCTAATAGTTGTCCGATACTTATACACAGGCTGCACATTGCAATAAATATTTAGTTAAACTTTACTAAATTCTTCAGTTATAAACTCACGCTGTTCGGTCAGGTGAATTTTTGTCCGGACAGGCTTACTTTTTCATCAGCCTGTACGGTTGACAGGCACTTTTTGGGACTTTTCAGGAAGCCTGGGATGTAGCCTATATTCAGCTTCCGCTATAGAATAAAAAAGTTTGTTGCACATTCATTCTGATGGAATGCTTATGAGGGTTTAACCAGTTCAGATAACATTAGTGTTTTTAAGTTGGCTTAATTTAAAAGTTTTAAACACACTAATTATATATATATAGATATGATGTGTCTCATTCACACACCTATGCTCTATGGTAAAAGGTAAATCATATCAGTGTGCATCTTAGCAGAGTAACAATTAGAGATATAAGATTGAATTAGACTGAAAATGTCCTATGTCATATGTAAATTTAAAGTGTAATTCAATATGTCATACTACAACTTAAAAACATAATAAGTTCTGCAGAATCTCAATGATCAATACATGAAACTCCAGCAGATAAATCAGTCTTGCTTATTTTTCACTTGTATTGTAAACTATATCACCATGGTATAGTCTTATCAACACTTAGCCTTTAATACTCCATGGCTGTGTGTTGTCTGGGGGAAAATTGCATGTTAAATTTGAATAAAGTTTGAATGAGTCATGCACACTTAAAGTTGTTTGTGTTTCAAAATACTTCAATACAAATAATTTGTCTTTGTAGATAAGACAGACAATGTTGAAACTGTTTTAGATGAAATTGGTCTGAATGAGTTGCTCCCTGCATTTCGGGAAAACTTGGTAAGGCATGTGTTTGTTCGGGTTTCATTCTTAAAGGTAAATACTATTAATTAATACATATAATCAATAATTCCTATATGATTTATTTTCTATTTGTCGTGAGTGATTAATATCAAACACATACCTAATAGTTGAGCGGAAGTTTTTGTATGTTATATTTTAAACCCATCAAGTATAAAACTACTGTTAAGCAAACTATTTTATTGTAACTCAATGCATATAACATAATGGCAAATGCACAGAATTAAATGATGTATTCACCTAACAAAATGCCGTCAGTCAGAACGAGTTAGTAAATGCACATAAGATATTCATAAAATTACAGAACAAAATGATGTTTCTACAAGACAAATATTAATGTATTTTTAAATGTCTTTCATTTTATCTTGAAAGGGCAAATTACATTTTTTTTTTAAATTATGCCCCAGGATCGAATGATCGGGGGTATATTTTTGGTGGCCTGTCTGTCGTTGTATGTGTGTGTCTGTCGCAAAACTTTAACCTTGTTCATAAAATAAAAACTCTTGGGTCTATGTTCTTTAAACTTCACATGTGCATGCATCTCATTGAGATCTACAATTAAACATGGTTTGAGGTCACTAGGTCAAGGTCAAGGTAACTGTGACCTTTACATTAAAAAATAACCTTTGTAAAATAGCTGCCGTTCGGCTTCAAAGCGCAGTAGGGGGCATTGTGACACAGCGCTTGTTTTGTCCTAATATAATAAATCTGCAAATACTTTTTACAACATGTTAAAAGTCAAATCAAATATTGCCTACCTTGTTTAAAAGAAAAGCACTTCTCAGTCAGTTACATACTTAGTACTGGTAAATCTAGTATACTCTGGAATAATTTGATTAGGTTTATTTACTGCTGTGATATGACTGAAAAAAGTTCTAAATAGCTAAGCAATCATGCAATATAAATATTATATATAAAATTATTAATATTCTTTGTTAAAACTTTCAGATAACCTCGGTTCAAATAAATGAACTTAGCGCAACATACTTCGAAAAGCTTGGGGTATTCGCCATTGGCAACAGAAGTAAAATTAAAACTGCGGCATCAGCATTTTTAAAAGGTATGTACCTAAAAAACATTACAATGCTAAATACAAAATGGATAAATTGACGGTCTTGTAAACAACTTGGGGCAGATATGGAAAAATTCTGTCAGAAGCAGGAGCATTAAGTTACAAAAGAAGCATAGGAAGGATTTAGGATTATGTGGAAAAAAAATGTTATTTACTAAACTGATGTAAAATAAACAGCTTCAGGATTTCTTTAATAGGCCTGCTTAATGACTTTGTTTTAGAATTTCATTGAATGTCATTATTTGACTAACCTAAGTTAGGTTCTAACTTTTAAGTTAAGTATTATCAAAAGGAATTTGTTTAAGTATTATGTATGTTTTCGTTAGTTTGAATAAAAAAATTGGCAATAGAACATCTTGAAATAGCTGCTCATTTTCAGTGATTAACAAATCAGATGATGTAGTATGAAAATGTAAACAAGTCCATTCACCAAAGGCGGAAAGATATTGTCTTGGCATTGTCTGTCCATCTTTGAGTCCTTCCTTCACATTTTCTCCGTCCTGAGCTGTTCCTCGGTAACTGATGTATGTAATTTAATGAAACTTACAATAAACCTGTATCATCATACTGCATCGGTGCATGCGTAAATTCTGTCGGGATCTCCATAGTTGTGCCCACTAAATTGATTGAAATGGAGGAATTTGTCTTTCAAGAGATGTTGCTATGTTACTTTTGCATGGAATTTCATGAAATTGAGAAATAAATGTGTATTATCATACTGCAATGATGTACATGTAAATTCTGTCGTGATCGACTTGGTCACTCCCCTTATGACCTTGATTGATTGAAATTGATGAATTTTGTATTGCCTGAGCTGGGTTTTTTTTAGTAATTGTATGAAATGTAATGACATTTAAAAAAAAATTAGCTCCACTGGCCAGAGGCCAGCGGGGCTTACGTCATGATCCTGTGTCCGTCGTGCGTGCGTCCGTGCGTTAACTTTTTCTTTAAACATCTTCTTCTCCTAAACTACAAGTCCAATTGTGATAAAACTTCTCACAAATGTTCCTGGGGTGAACCTCTTTCAAATTTGTTAAAATTATGCATCTGGGGTCAAATTTGAACCCGCCCCAGGGGTCACAAAAAAGAACATACGCTTAAATTAGGCTTATTTTGTGCAAACTTTAAAAATCTTCCTGTCCATAACCGTATGGCATAGGGCTACCAAATTTGGTATGAAGTGACATCTAATAGTCCTCTACCAAATTTGTTCAAATTATGCCCCTGGGGTCAAATTTGACCCTGCCCCGGGGTCACACAAATGAACATATGCTTATATAAAGCCTATTTTGTGCTAACTTTATAAATCTTCTTGTCCATAACCGTAGGGCCTAGGGCTACCAAATTCGGTATGTCTTGACATCTAATAGTTCTCTACTTAGTTTGTTCAAATTATGCCCCTGGGATCAAAATTGACCCTGCCCCGGGGGTCACAAAAATGAACATACGCTTAAATTAGGCCTATTTTGTGCAAACTTTAAAATCTTCTTGTCCATAACCGTATGGCATAGGGCTACCAAATTTGGTATGTAGTGACACCTAATAGTCCTCTACCAAATTTGTTCAAATTATGGCCCTGGATTTAAATTTGACCCTGCCCAGGGGGTCACAAAAATGAACATATGCTTATATAAGGCCTATTTTGTGAAAACTTTAAAAATCTTTTTGCCCATAACCGTAGGGCCTAGGGCTACCAAAGTCGGTATGTAGTGACATCGAATAGTCCTCTACTCAGTTTGTTCAAATGATGCCCCTGGGGTCAAATTTGACCCTGCCCTGGGGGTCACAAAAATGAACATACGCTTAAATAAGGCCTACTTTGTGCAAACTTTAAAATCTTCTTGTCCATAACCGAATGGCCTAGGGCTACCAAATTTGGTATGTAGTGACATCAAATAGTCCTCTACCAAATTTGTTAAAATTATGCCCCTAGGGTCAAATTTGACTCTGCACCGGGGGTCACAAAAATGAACATATGCTTATATAAAGCCTATTTTGTGCAAACTTTAAAAAATCTTGTCCATAACTGTAGGGCCTAGGGCTACCAAATTTGGTATGTATTGACATCGAATAGTTCTCTACTTAGTTTGTTCAAATTATGCCCCTGGTGTTAAATTTGACCCTGCCCCAGGGGTCACAAAAATGAACATATGCTTATATAAAGCCTCTTTTGTGCAAACTTTAAAAATCTTCCTGTCCATAATCATTGGGCCTAGGGCTACCAAATTTGGTATGTTGTGACATCTTATAGTTCTCTACCAAGTTTGTTCAAATTATGCCCCTGGGCCCAAATTTATATATAAAAATGCTCACCCTTCCAACTTTAAGCGCCCAGTGGGACGAGGGATAGAAAGAGAAAGTCACATGCTTGAGTACATTTCAACCCATGCGCATTGCACGCTTTTTTCGCATAAAAAACAGTGGAGCGATACAGGGCCATCATGGCCCTCTTGTTATGATATTTTGGGGGATGTTAATTCCTTGAAATTGCTTGTTTTTAGGCAGCCAAGTTAAGTCTCCTGCTGAGACGAAATTTATGGAACTTGCGCAAGAAAGAAAAATGAGGAAAGGAGCACAGAAAAAAGTTCATTCCTTAAAAACAACCAGAAGAGCACATGTTGGTTGGAAGCATATGCTTCCAACTATGAAGTACATTGTTATGTCAATAAAAGATGGTGGAGGGCAACACGTTATTGATTTGGATAAAGATTTGCTCTTAACCGAAGCTGAAGAAGAGATAGTCAAGATCTTTTTTCCAAACAATAAGTCAATACAATTTATGTTTTGTGATGCCAATTATCACATATCAACATTCTCAAATGAACCGATTCTAGAAGATCCAACCTGCACTGTGAGCCAATACTTTGAAAGTGTACGTAGCCATCCAGTGAGATGGTATCTCCATACCAAAGAGAAGGTTTATATTTTTAGTTATTATGCTCCCCGAAAATTTATGGTGGAGCATTTAGTTGCCAGTTTGTCCTTCCTTCCTTACTTCCTTCCGTCACACTTTCCATCACTTTCCATCACACTTTCAATCACTTTCCATCACACTTTTGTTACAGTTTCTCCTAGCGCCTTCAATACTTTACCAATCTCTTACATATTTGGCTTGTAGGTACGTTGCATGGACCTCTACTTTTTAATGAGTATTGAGGTCACCGAGACTTATAAAAGATTTTCTGAAGGTCACATTTTGGTAACAGTTTCTCATAGCGTCTTCATATTAAGGGGAGAATCTGTCGCTTTCAACGATACTTGTTAATCACAGTTAATACATTAACTAGAAATTATTTTTTACCCCATAATTTACTGCCAAATACAAACTGTTTCCTCTGGCAAAATACAGGTTTTGTGCCGCCTGAAAAGGTGACATATAGGGGTTACTTTCGGCGGAGGCGGTCGCATCCACTGTTTGCTTGTCCAGAGCATAACTTTGTCATCTTAAGTTCAATCGACAGCAAACTTGGTTTGCATGTTTCTTGCAATGAGACATAGTGCATCGTTAAAGAATCATAACTCTGCATTGGGTATTTTTAGAGTAATTCCCCTTACATTATTTTGCTTGTCCGGAGCATAACTTTGTCATCTTAAGTTTAATCGACACCAAACTTGGTTTGCACGTTTCTTGCAATGAGACGAAATGCAGAGTTAAAGAACCATAACTCTGCATTGGGTATTTTTATGGTTATCACCCTTGAATTTTTTTTTTTGCTTGTAAGGGGCATTCCTACTTTATTTATTGAGCATTAAATCTTCATTAAATTTTGACATGATAAAACATCTTTTAATACTTTAACACATATATTGCAGGTTTTTGCACATGGTCATTTTTAGCTCCGCTGGCCAGAGGCATGTCATGGTCCTGTGTCCGTCGTGCGTGCGTCCGTGCGTGCGTCCGTGCGTGCGTCTGTGCGTGCGTCCGTGCGTGCATGCGTGCGTTATTTTTTCCTTAAAACATCTTCTTCTTCTAAACTACTGGTCCAATTCTGATGAAATTTCTCAGGAATGTTCCTGGGGTGAACTTCTTTCACATTTGTTCAAATTATGCCCCTGGGGTCACATTTGACCCTGACCCGGGGGTCACAAAAAATGAAAACTTGCTTATATAAGGCCTATTTTGTGAAAACTTTCAAAATCTTTTCGTCCATAACCATTGGGCCAAGGGCTATCAAATTTGGTATGTAGAGACATCTAATAGTCCTCTACCAAATTTAGTCAAATTTTATCCCCAGGGTCAAATTTGAACCTGCCTCGGGGGTCACAAAATTGAACATATGCTTATATTATGCCTATTTTGTGAAAACTTAAAAAAAAAATCTTGTCCATAACCATTAGGCCTAGGGCTACACAATTTGGTATGTAGTGACATAGTATAGTCCTCTACTTAGTTTATTCAAATTATGCCATCATGGCCCTCTTGTTAAAAGACTATAACCTTTCACCTTCATTACGATTACAATTTTAAGCTATTGTTATGTGTAAAAACTATGCTTATAAATGAAACAAAGAATTAATTGACAGTTTTATTGTTGACTCCAACCTTTTTCAGGCGACACGCACATGCTACTCGCGGAGTTCTATTTTGTTTATAAAAATGATTTTTGTTCTCAGCATTTACACGGTTTTTATTCGGAATTTAAAGAAAATACTGACACATGTCTCGATAAAACTGAAATGCAGGCAGTACCCACAAAATGCAGTGCATAAAAACAGGTCATGCTTATTGAGTTATTGCATTTCGTGTATTTGATTCCCCCCTTTCTTCTCCCAGTTTTTATGTCCCCCACCACTATAGTGGGGGACATATTGTTTTTGCCCTGTCTGTCTGTCTGTCTGTCTGTCTGTCTGCCTGTCTGTCTGTCTGTCTGTCTGTCTGTCTGTCTGTCTGTCTGTCTGTCTGTCTGTCTGTCTGTCTGTCTGTCTGTCTGTCTGTCTGTTTGGTCTAACTTTAACATTTGCAATAACTTTTGCAATATTGAAGATAGCAACTTGATATTTGGCATGCATTTGTATCTCATGGAGCTGCACATTTTGAGTGGTGAAAGGTCAAGGTCATCCTTCAAGGTCAAAGGTCAAATATATGGGTCAAAATCGCTGATTTAATGTCACTTTTGCAATATTGAACCTAGCAACTTGATATTTGACATGCATGTGTATGTCATGGAGCTGCACATTTTGAGTGGTGAAAGGTCAAGGTCATCCTTCAAGGTCAAAGGTCATTTATATGGTTTTACAAACACATCGCTTGTTTTAGAGCTATTTATTTTCCCTTTTCAGTCTGTTAGTAAGTAAGTTTCTTGTTTAAGATGAGACTTGTGTCTCTTGTGACACAATGAGTAAATGTTGTGAGATAAGAAGATTTAATAAAAGAGCCATACATTTTTATTTATTAGCTCGACTATTATATATGAAATATATATAGTGGAGCTATCCTACTCACCCCTGCGTCTGCGTGCAAATATTTAAGTTTTAATATCATAAATACATACCTGTTATCTCTAGCTAATCCCTTTCCAGGGAGTTAATTATCCGGAAAACTTTAAGCGCTGGGAACCATCCACCTCTAATAAAGAAAACCAAGTCAGGTTAAACATAGTACAATGTAACCTAACCGGAAAACAAGAACAACAACTCATCTTTCCTTTCCGGACAACCACGAGTGCACGCCTATTTTGGCTTAGGACTTTTTCGTTCTTTTAATCGTGTTTATTATCGGAGTTTGAAGGATAAATTTTATTTATCTTTTCTGTATATTATTCGGTTTACTTTTTTATACGTTATATTGCAGTTTTTGTTATAATTCTGCTTTTGCTGGGTATGTTTGTTTATAGTGCTCATGTACATGAGCACGTGTACCACGAGGTTTTCGTTCCATTTCCTTCTATAGGTAATCCACGAGGACTTCGTGCCTTTTTCCTCAATAAATAATTGAGGGCATTTGTACAGCGTTTGTTTATTTACAGTGTGGTTTAAATTAATAATTGGTTTTGTCTGTTGTAGGATCTTTCTGTTTCATTTTTTTTCAGAAATGAACTTACAAAAGAGAGGTTCGTGTGGTCACGTCAAAGCAAGGTGGGATTCTCACGACACTTGCCTGGCATGTACCGGTTGTACTCGACTTAAAAAAATGTGCGGTGTGCGATTTATGGTCTTCCGACACATGGAAACAAGCTGTTCGCCGTCGGACGTCGATCTGCAGCAAACGCCACGAACCTCTAACGGACGTTGATGATCCGGTGACTTCACTGGTCACGGATGACCAGCTGACATTTCAGTCACCGGATATCGGGCACGATGGTGGTGTTGTCTGTCGGTCGTCATCTGACCGTACGACTCCCACCATACATACCGGCGACATTGATCCTGGACCTAAGGATCGATCAATGTCTGACCAAATGGCAGCCGCCATTCTACGGTCTTTGGCCGGTGACGTAACCGGTCATGATATGACCGACCGGTCACCGGTCTGGTCCGGTCATCGGTCCGGTTTGGTCACCGGTCCGGTCATCGGTGACCGGTCCGGTCCAGTCACCTTCACCGGTCCGGTCCAGTCCGGTCCGGTCACCGGTCAACAGTCAGAAGAAGGCATCGATCTTCATCATCGGATGACTCTTCTTCCAACTCGTCATCGACGAATGAATCTTCGTCATCAAGGAGTAGACATCGGACACGCTCATCTTCGTCGAGCGATTCTCATCGCCACTACGCGCGTAGGCGATCACGTCGTCGTTCACGGAGACGCTATTCCAGAAGATCTCGGTCTCATCGCAGCCGATCTACATCTCGACTTCGCAGCCGATCCAGATCGCGACATCGCAGAAAACGAAGACGTCGACAAACCTAACGTAGACATCGTACCTACCATTCGGATAGTCGATCACCGTCTTATTCCTTTTATGGAATCACATGTTTCTTCACCACATGTGTCGGCTCCCATGTTGACAGCCACACATGTTGGAACTTCAGGAGCGCAGCTCAAAACTACTGCTACATTATCAGCACCACGGGTGTCTTCGACTGTATCTAGTCGTGTACCCCCTAATGCTACCCATTCGAGTCCTGATGTTCTATGGGTACAGATTGCGTCTGGTCATTTTGTACCGGTCAATACTGATAAGCATTATCAAATTGCTGACGTCGTGGATGATAATTCATCTTTACCAGACAATCTGGCACAAGATAGTTTCATTCCTGTTCCTGCTGTTTCTCTACACACCTCTGTTCCTGAAGAGAGTGAAGCTGAATCGGATGCGGACATTGATACGGATAAATTTTTGGCTTCCAGTACTCAAATTTACGAGCTGATATTCCAGACTCTGGGTGAAGAGTTGTGTCCACGACCTGTGGAGACTTCTTCTAATTCGACGATCTCGATCACTAAACAACTCGTTCGTACGTTTGATCCCACCATGGTTACTTAGGCGCGTTCCCGCTTGGATACACGCCTTCCGATTGGTACTACTGTCTTATCTGTTTTTTCAATCGTTAGAATCAGTGAATAAAAACGATTCCTAAACGAGGAGATATGTGGAAAGTACCGAAGGATTTTGCGGAGTCTAAACTTCAGGAACGTAACCTCAAACTACTAGTACCCGATCCGACTTCTGGTTTAGATTTTTCTAAATTACCATCGCAGGATCCAGACATCAATAAGCTTTTGCTTACAATGCCTAGTTCATCTACTTCAGTGTCTGTCCCTTTTTCCATGATAGAACATTGCGAAAGTAGAGAGCGAAGATCTTTACGTCCATCGAACCAGGTAGACTTAATGCTAGCAACCTTGTTACACTTGGTTTCTGATTGGTCTGATTCTGTTCCGCACGGACTCTAGATTACACGGATAAGAAACGGGACCGTTACGCCTAATATCTTGTTGTGTCTAAGTCACGTGACCGTGTCGTAACTATCGATCTTTTATCGAAGCGCCGATGTTATACATTTGATGTAACGTATTTTGTTAAATTATAGTTTCATTTCTAGGCCGATTTTGACAAATTATATATCATTAGAAAGCTTACGTAACGTAGTTTTCAGATATATAAATATATATTACACTACGCGACCCGTGATTTTTGCCTAATTTGCGAAGTCAAGGCGGGCATTTTGCTTTTTGGGTGAAAAATCACCGCGATTTCACGTGACTCGTCACTCCGACGTCGCGCGAGAGCAAGATAATCTTCGCGCTAAATCCCCTCAATGTTGTGGTGATTCGCTGCGATTCGCCGCAATTCGCCGTGATCGCAGTGACAACGATGACTCGCCAATTCATGCATAGAAACCGAATCGTATCGATAACTTTATACATGTACATAACGCTTCTAATGTTCACAATTATCCGATAATCCAACATCAAAAAAATAATCTTGAACATTTATGTCGGTAAATATGTTTGAGAATTTCATTAAAACAACCATATGACTACGCCATTTTTCAGAAGTGTATAGAGTACAGCGCATAATGTGGGACACAGCTTTCATTGGACGAGCGTATTTAAATTTAGATTGATACAATACGATCTTACAAAAAAACGTTTTATTGCGTCATACGCCTTCATGTAAAAACGTTTTCCTCCTGGAAATTGTGCTATTAATGCATAATATTATCAAAACATTTTTTTCACACGTAAAGCGTTGTAACAAATTTATATACAATTCAAAACAAATATACCATAAGTATAAATGTTCCGTTAAATTCCCAAATGAGAATACAAATTTATAATCCGAAACACACTTCCGATGTTTTAATGTTAACACGACGTTTACAAATGCTTTCAATATAGTCATCATGTACATGTATATTTCCCGACAAAAGAGCGCGAAAATTATGCGGCAATGTACAAGGTCAAGGTATACGAGTGTGCAAGTATTGATTTTTTATACAAACTGCGTAGCGCAGAGAACATTGAATTCTGTTGATTTCGGTTAAATGTTTCTTTGGTATTTTTAAAACAGTTATATCGCCAACAATTTGATATTTATTATATGTCAATTCAAATCAAACACGCCTTATCCGTATCGTAACTTACTGATAGAAGTAAAACATAATACCTTGACTTGTATAGTTTTTTTGTTGTGAGAGACCATCTGAGTAAACGCCGAAAAATATATCCAAAATGTTATTTTTTGTCAATGCCATTTGATCCATTATCGCACTTAATTGGCAGCGCCATCCTGTTGTTTCTGTTATTGTCACATCTTTTAACAGTTTGAACACGTACAAAGAGTGCCAATTAGACACTTGAACAAACACTATCACCCGCTGGACAGTACACACTAAATAATCAAATGTTGAGGGTTTTTTGTTTTTGGCGTGAAAACCCAGAGAAATGCATGTGCATTATACATCATCATAAATTTATTGAACTCTGCGAACGCTAAGTGCTACGTTGATATACTCGTGTTTTTTTTTCAGCAAAACAAACACAATGTTTAACGGCTTTAATATATAGGCAATGATGTAATAACAACAAATTATTTACCACGATGTCATAATAACATGTACTTAAAAATAGAACAGTAATGTATTTCCGATTTCCGGCTTATCAAGCATTGTGAATGTATGTACAACGCTCGGAAAGTAACGAGAGTAACACGAGTTATCCGCATTGGAGCCTGAAACAGAAAATAAATAAGTATAGCATATTTTAGTCCAAATAATTAGATGTAATCTACCGATTACATTTAACCTTTAAATGAAAGTGTTACTTAAACAATTTCCCGTGTCTTAAGGCGCGAATATTTTGCTAAACACTGTTAACAAAAGGGCTACACGTTATAATTCTTAATGAAATGCAAAAATAAGTATTAACATAATTAATAATGTCAATTAACACACACGGTAAGATCAAAGTTTAAATGGAAAACTTATATCATATTTATCGTAAATTACCAAATTATTAGTTTCGTCGAAATCAAATACCATGTAGAGAAACAAGGTATTTATAACCGACCAATGACGAAACACTATGCAACTTTCAATTTACACAGTGCTACGCTACATGTATATTGCAACAATATGGAATTCGAACAGTGGTAGTGTATTCGGGCCTGGAATATAATTGATTGTAAGTTTTAATAAACATTCTGCTAATGCAATTAGTTAAATAATGTTTACATGTTATGTTAAATAATTATTGCATGATCATTCTTCTGCGCTGTTATATTAATTTGGAGCCGTTAAAGCTTCCGACATTACTTCATCACGTTCATGTCGGAACGGGAGTGTTTTAGCTAATACGCCCATTGCATACAACAACAACAAAAGCTTTATTATTGCAATGTATAATGTAAGTGTATACATATATGTTACATGTACATGTAATGTAGTGTAACCCTTAATGTAAATCTCTTAAAAAGGTGAACCACGGCGGTTTGCGGTGATTCGCGCTGATTGCGTAACAGCGAGATACATCGCGCGACGGTCGCCGAGACATCACCCAAATTTTCTTGTCGCTCGGAATCACCGCAATTTGTCACGTTGCATCGATTGCGGTGATGCGAAAATCGCGGCAAAAATCACGGGTCGCGTAGTGTAAGTTTTTCTTCTGATTTCGGCAGCCCGGCGAGTTATAACTTTAACTTTTGCAAACATCATACCGTTTTGGAGTTTTAGAATCTAGATTTACGGTTGACATGTTCGTACTTTATACCGATTTGTAGCGTTTATATTTGGAGTTCAGTTTTAAAAATAACATCTTGCTTAGGAGAATAGAATTCTGTATATGATAGAAAAAAAATGGTTTAAAAATGAAAGCAAGTAAGGAATGAAGGCGGAAATAAGTAGCGCGAGGTCCTAACGAACCGAACTGATGGCGATTATGCTTTTGTTTAGATACCGGCCATTGAATTTCCTTTTTTATGGAATATATTAAAATATTTTGTTCTACAGACATATCAATAAAGCTAAGTATTAATAAAGCTTAATAAATTAACGATTTCAGCTCTTTATTATAACGCAGAAAGGGTGTTAATTTTATGATGAAACAGCGTATATAGCGGACCCTCTTGATATTTTTTGGCTTTGCATACTTCAAATATAATGGGTGTCAAAACATTCATCGTTTGTTGTTTATTATCAAAAAGGTAATTATGTAAAATTATATGAAAGGTTATTAACCATAAATTATCAATTAATTAAAATTATTTAAAGATTCTTGAAAATCACGGTCAACTGTCTATGCATGTATATTGAAATATCTTTATAAGTTATCAGATTTACAATATATAGAATTCTAAATTATAACTCTGTATTATTTGTATTTTTCGGAAAGATTATTTAACCCCGTTGTGGTCAAATGAGAATGCTGTTTTTAATCATGTTGTTCCGTACACTACCATACACTCTTTATAGGACTACGTAATGACGGAGTTTTTACCGGTTCCCGCTAAATACGTTAAATGTTAAGTATTAGATTTTTTAAATGTTTAAAAGGTACATGTATAGGTATTAAGCACTTATAATTATTATGATTAAGCTGGCTGACATTTATACAGTATTTAGTTTATGGCAATCTGTATGGGCAGATGACTATAAATGTTTTCAATACGCTACATATCTTATAAACGCAAAATTGAGTATTTGGCGTTACATTACTCCAAGAAATGACCACTAATAACACGAGAAGACATTGAGGTATCATAAAAAGTGTAAACTGACCAGACATTGCCACCTGTGGTTAGGGACCAATATACAAGTATAGGTCCCTGCTGTGGCGTATGACACCATAGTGTTATTTAGTATTGGTCGGCACAGTATCTGATCATAACGAGATAATTGGTTTGTGCTGAACACAGGGGCAATAAAACCACAGATCTATCAATAAACAAGATTATTGAGATATCTTTTATTGAACACCGCGATAAAAATGCTCAAACCACGGACTCTAGATTACACGGATAAGAAACATGGCAACATTCTCAGAATCATCACTGCTATATGTGTAATCACCTAACAATTCGTCTAAAAATAATTTATATATTTGAGTTGAAGACGATGTACTGTTGTATAAGTCTGAATAAACTATTTGTCTGCCTGTCTAAATCTAAGCCGTCATCGTTCCAGTGAAAACAATCTGATTGACTAGTTGGACATGATGCCCTGATGTCAAAATACGAAATGACCCGCGTTACACCGACCGTGATTTTCAAGAATCTTTAATAAATTGATAATTTAAGATAAATAACATTTCAAATAATTATACATAATTACCTCGTTGATAATAAACAGCAAACGATGAATGTTTTTGACACCCATTTATTTCAAGTATGCATGCAAAGCCGAATAATATCGAGAGGGTCCGCTATATACGCTGTTTCATCATAAATTTAACATCCTTTCTGTGTTATAAACAAGAGCTGAAATCGTTAATTTATTAAGATTCATTTATAATAAGCTTTATTGATATGTTCCGTGAACAAAATACTACAATATATTCCATAAAAATCTAATAATATGGCAAAGGAAATTCAATGGCCGGTTTCTAAACAAAAGCATAATCGCCAAGACCGTAGCATCAGTTCAGTGCGTTAGGAACGCTCGCTACTTTTTTTCGCCTTCATTCCTTAAAGCGGGTATATACGATTTTGTCAAATATTTATAAACTGTGTAAAAAAACTTATTATATATATATTTCAATATAAATTAAAATAAAAGTTAAGAAGAACATGTGTCGAAAAATGCGAAATAAGCCAGATATTTAATTCTGAAATTGAAAACGGCTGTACAGCCGAATTCGCCAGCATGTAAACCATACATGTACGATGTGTATCTAAACTTACGAGGAGTGTTCCAGAAGTTCGTGGATTTTCGCTATTACTTTCATTTGGTAACATAAATGGACAAACAAATAGCATGTTAAGAACATTTTGTCCTTTCCAAATATACTCTCCAAATAGCATGGAAATACAGAAAACGATAAATATATATCAGAGATTTAAACATGTGCACAATGCGCACATCGACGCACGTGTAACGTTTCTGTTCAACGTCAATGACGTTATGAAGTTAACAACTGTCAAATCTTTTCCACATAATCACCTCCAACGCGAATGCACTTTATGTGTCGGGAAATTCACTTGTCAAAAGTGTCTCTATACCAGTCAACGTCAAAAGACGACACGATTCGCTTTGCTGCAACTGTAAGTTCCTGTTTACTTGCAAAGCGAATACCGCGCAACTGTGATTTAACTTCCGGGCAGACGCGGAAGTCCATAGGGGCCAAATCCGGGCTGTAAGGAGGATTTAGGCGCTGTAACGTGAAATTTGCCGTAAATTCTGTTAATCAACGACATTTAAACCAAATTTAAATTCGCGTAACGCTCATACTTATAATAAAATACACGCGTGCGCCGCATGTCGTTACTGAGGTCTCTATGGCAACGCATTTCAGACGCGCTTTATGGAATTCATGCATGTTTAGCTTAATAAATATAAAGTCCGTGATAATTGGTTTGTATAATATGTAAATTTCATTGACTTTTACCAGCAAACTAATAAGTTATAGCGAAAATCCACGAACTTCTGGAACACCCCTCGTAGTTTAACGGTTTATAATACAAAGACGAATGCTTCGGTTATTGTAGGAAAATATGTACGTCACTATCGGCTCGGGGCGCTAATTTGTCTTTGCTGCATTTGATGAAATTCAACTTTAATGTATAATTTTTCTTGCCTATTTTGTGGTATTGTAACATATTTTATCAATATATTACAATTAAACACATGTAAAAAAAATCGTATATACCCGCTTTAATTATCTTCGTTTCTAAACATTTTTTTTTCTATCGTATACAGAATTCTATTCTCCTAAGCAAGATGTAATTTTTAAAACTGAACTCCAAATATAAACGCTACAAATTGGTATTAAGTACGAACATGTCAACCGTAAATCTAGATTCTAAAACTCCAAAACGGTATGATATTTGCAAAAGTTAAAGTTATAACTCGCCGGGCTGTCGAAATCAGAAGAAAAACTTAATATATATTTGTATATCTATTTACTACGTTACGTAAGCTTTCTAATGATATAAAATTTGTATAAATCGGCCGAGAAATGAAACTATAATTTAACAAAAGACGTGAGTGGGTACATCAAAATGTATAACCTCGGCGCTTCGCTGTACGCTAATTGAAAAAAATCGATAGCCACAACACGTTAAAATGCGCGGTGGTAAAACATAACATGTGTATTTCTTGTGTTTAACTCGCTATAAATCCATTAATAACAACGGGAATATACTGAAAGTTATATATTTTTGAAAGAGGATTTAATAAGCAACAAGATAACGTATAAACCAATAAAATCGGATAAATAATTTTTGCATAAAATTGAATTTACTACAGTAAGGGTCAAATACTCGATTCATCTCCTATCAATATACACTCCGTGTGTTCCGGAAGAACTTCGGGATTTATTGATACACCTATCACGAACAGCATTATCCCTTTCACATAATGCTGCTTCTTCAATGTCTGAGATGTTAAGGATTCGTAGAGATCTTATCCTTTCATCTTTACCTTAAGATTTTCTCTTAGAACCAGGTATGAACTCGTTCAAAACGGCTCCTCTCACATCAGGTTTCCTTTTTGGAGGAAAGATACAAGAAGCAATCACAGCTGACAAGGATGACCAACTTCATGCTTCTTTAGCTAGAAACAATTCTGGACAACGCCAAAGAGCCTTTAAGCAGCCTTCTTCTACGCCACCAGCAGTTCCAGCACCCAAGAAGGCTAAGAGAAACAATCTTTTCTCTAAAAGACCTGCTGTTAATCCACGGTCGGGTCCTAACAGGCCTTCTTCCTATAACAGACCTTCTTTTTCTAAGAAGTTTTCTGGTAGAGATTCTGGGAAAAAGAACAAACCCAAGCCGGATCAGAGGAATTTCAAACCTTCTGCTGGCAAGGGTGTACCTCCTCCTTATCAGCCCTAGGTCCTTACCCTTTCTACCTCCACAACCTCCGATGCCGGAAATACCAGTCGGGGCCGGACTTTTCCACTTTTCAAACCGATGGCTTAAAATTACTAAGGACGCATGGGTTCATTCTCTGGTTACAAAAGGCCTGACTTTTCAATTCGAAAAAATGCCTTCACTTTCTCGCGTTCCGATAGAACTGGTATCTCAGCATGCACATATTCTACAGTCCATTCTCGGGCTCTTGGAAAAACAGGCGGTAGAAAGGGTTCAAGATCCTTATTCTCCAGGATTCTACAGTTGTCTTTTTCTTGTTCAAAAGAAAAATGGTTCCTGGAGACCCGTAATAGATTTAAAAGTGTTCAACATGTACCTTCTCAAACCAACTTTTAAAATGGAGACTCCTTCCTTCATACGGAACTCCATCAAACCCCTGCACTGGGGGGTGTCTTTGGATCTGGAAGATGCGTACTTCCATGTTCATTTACATCCCAACTTCCGGAAGTACCTACGATTCGCCTTTCATGGCCAAGTCTTCCAGTTCCGGGCCATGCCATTTGGTTTGGCGACCGCCCCACGAGTTTTTACCAAACTAATGGCTGCAGTCGGAGCTCACCTCCAAGTTCACGGGATTGTTCTTCTTCAGTATTTCGACGACTGGCTCTTACACCAGCTCGATCGTCATTTACTTCTGACCAACCTAGAATTCTCTTGGAAGGAATTCCTCTCTTTATGACTCCTTCTCAATGCAGACAAATCAGACCTCATTCCTTCTCAGGACTTCACTTTCGTGGGAATGAATTTCTTGACACACATCAATCGGGTCAGAGTGTCATGTCAACGTATATCAGACCTTCTGGTAAAGGTCAACTGGGTTTTTATCCCAATCTCATACAACAGCTCAAGAGTTCCTCTCTTTCAACGGTATCCTGAGCTCAGTAGCAGACTTTATGCAGTTGGGACGTCTATTCCTACGTCCTCTTCAGCATTATCTCTCAGCTTGTTGGAAATGGTCTCCGGGCAATCTGTTAAAACAGATTCCAATCCATCCTTCCCTAGTGTCTCATCTTCAGTGGTGGCTAGACGAGGAGACTCTCTTAGCAGGAGTACCACTTCTTCCTCAGCAACCGTCATAACATCTAATCACGGATGCGAGCAAGGAAGGATGGGGTGCTCACCTGGAACCTCTCAGTCTAATAGTTTCAGGGTTGTGGTCTCATCAGGAATCTCGCCTTCATATCAACAATCTAGAAATGCGAGCAGTATTTCTAGCTGTATCTCATTTCCAGTCACATCTTTGAGACTCTTGTGTGATGGTGTCAACAGACAACACATATCCCCTGGTCGATCTTTTTGCGACCAGACACAACTACAGACTACCTCTGTATGTGAGTCCAGTTTACGATTCAGCAGCGTGGGCAATAGACGCGCTTTCGTTCGCTTGGAACCAACTGGAAGCTTACGCCTATCCCCCACCCATTCTAATTTCCCAAATATTGGCGAAAATCAGGGTGAGCTCATGCCGGATACTCCTGATTGCCCCTTGGTGGCCCAGGAGATCTTGGTTCAACGATCTTCTCAGTCTCCTGTACGATTATCCCAGGAAACTTCCTCACAGGTCAGATCTTCTATCTCAAAGCAACAGACTACATGCGGATCCAGTAAATGTTCCACTTACACATCTGGCCATTATAAGGCAATCTCTGCAGAAGAAAAGTTTTTCTGTCAGGGCTTCAACCCTCGTTGCTTCTGCAAGGAGAAAATCCACCAGAGCAGTCTATGATGCTCGCTGGAAACTCTTCTCTAATTGGTGTATTCGAGGGAAAATTGATCCCCTCAATCCCTCTGCTAGACGCATAGCGGATTTTCTCATCTATCTTTTTGATGATAAGAAACTTTCTCTTAGCTCTATCAAAGGATACAGATCTATGATTTCGCATACATTGGCTTTTACTAAGTCATCACAAATCTGTGCTGATCTAGCGATTTCGGAACTGATTAGATCTATGGAACTTAAACGTCCTGTATCTCGAACACTGGCTCCTAAATGGGATTTAGCTTGTGTGCTTGGTTCGCTTACTAAGGCTCCCTATGAACCTCTTGATCAGGCTTCTTTACAGTTCCTAACCTGGAAGACCGTTTTTCTTCTTACTATGGCTTCATCCAAACGGAGAAGTGAAATTCATGCTTTTTCTATAGGAGATAATCATCTTCGTTTTGATGCTGTCGATGGATCTGTTATATTATTATGTTAGCCAGGATTTCTTGCTAAAAATCAACTTCCCTCTATGGCTTCCAAACCCTTCAAAGTTCCAAGTCTTTCGAGAACTTGTGGACATGAAGATGATGATAGACTTCTTTACCCGGTAAGGGCTTTGAAGTTCTACCTTAAGAGAGTAAAGTTTATTCGAGGTTACCGTAAAAGACTTTTCATTCCGTTAAAAGGGGGGGGGGCGATGTGTCTGCGGCTTCTATTTCCCGTTGGATAGCCTCGATAATTAGGAAGGCTTATTCTTCCCCTTCATTCAGTGATTTATCCCTGTTTAAGATAAGACCGCATGAATTAAGAGCTTTTTCGGCTTCGTGGGCTTATATTAACTATACCCCACCGTCTGAAGTGCTTCAAGCTGCTTTCTGGAGGAATCCTACCACTTTCTCCTCTTTTTTGCCTTCGTTCTCTTGAGTGCCAACAAGACAATTTGTATATGTTGGGTCCTCTTGTCGTGGCTCAAACTGTAATTTCTTCTATGGCGTAAGAACTCTAGGCCATCTGAGAATTAAGTACGTACAATATGGTACTAACGAAGATAATCTGAGGACATGATCTACTATCTCTGGCTGAAAACCCTAAATATGGGTTGTGCTGTGATGGGAAAAAATATGCGAACCTTCCCGCCGCAGCTGCAAAATCAGCTAGAGATAACAGGTATGTATTTATGATATTAAAACAAATTTTTAAAGTAAAATTCATTTTAATTATTAAATACTTACCTGTTATCGGTAATTCCCACCTCCCAACCCGCTCATCGACATTTTATGTTTTTGTAAAGGAAAGATGAGTTGTTGTTCTTGTTTTCCGGTTAGGTTACATTGTACTATGTTTAACCTGACTTGGTTTTCTTTATTAGAGGGGGATGATTCCCAGCGCTTAAAGTTTTCCGGATAATTAACTCCCTGGAAAGGGATTAGCTAGAGATAACAGGTAAGTATTTAATAATTAAAATGAATTTTACTTTAAAAATTTGTTTTCGTACTAACCCAAATATTTTCTTTGTCACTTGACATATTGCTTTCATGTTTTGCATACTTGTTTACCAGCAAGACCCCAACCTATAAACAAGAGCAGACAACTCTATCAAGCAATTTGTCATAATAATGGCCCCTTTTCCATTCAGAATAAAAAATTATGCAGCAAATGTTAAAGTTCTCGTACTACCCCATATATTTTCATTGTCCCTTGACATATTGCTTTTATAATTTGCATACTTGTTAACCAACATCACCCCAACCTATAAACAAGAGCAGACAACTCTATCGAGCATTTTGTCATACATATTGCCCCTTTTATAATAAGAATATGCATATTATTGATAAATCTATTGGAAAGTGTGCGTACTACCCCAACTATTTCCTATATCCTTTGACATATTGCTTTTATATCTTGCATACTTGTTAACCAACATGACCCCAACCTATAAACAAGAGCAGACCACTGTATCAAGCATTTTGACATAATTATGGCCCCTTTTACACTTAGATAATTGAACATTTTGCTTAAATTGTCATATCTTCTTTATTTATGATCACATTTGATTATTACTTTGACAAAACAACACTTACTTGAATACCACAATGGATTCCACCCAAACAATACCACATGCCCCTGCCAGAATCCCTCCCCCCAACCTCCCCCCCCCAATTTTTTTTTAAACATCGTCTAATAAATTACCACACCCCACATTATACCCCCCTCTCACCCCCACCCCCCTACCCCCCCCCAAAAAAAAAAAAGATTTCTTTTTTTAAACATCATCTAATAAATTACCCCACCCCACATTATACCTCCCTCTCACCGCCACCCCCCTACCCCCCCCCCACCCTTTTTTTTAAAAACATCATCTTATAAATTACCACACCCCACATTATACCCCCCCTCTCATCCCCCACCCACCCAAAAAAAAATTATTTTTTTTTTCCTTTTTTTATTTTTGAAAGATCGTCTTATAAATGATTGATATGAACAATTTCCCCATGATGGCTTACGTTATACTGTCAAGCACTCGAATAGTCGAGCGCGCTGTCCTCTGACAGCTCTTGTTTTTTAGCTCACTTTATTGCTCAGGTGAGCTTTTGTGACCGGTCTTTGTCCGTCGTATGTCTGTCCGTCCGTTAACATTTGCTCATAAACACTCTAGAGGCCACATTTCTTGTCCCATCTTCATGAAACTTGGTCAGAAGCTTTGTCCTAATGAAATCTCGGCCGAGTTCGAAACTGGGTTGTGCATGGTCAAAAACTAGGTCACTAGGTCAAAAAAAGAAAGACCTTGTAAACACTGTAGAAGTAACATTTCATGCCCAGTCTTCATGTAACTTTGTCAAAATGTTTGCCTTAATGATATCTTGGTTGAGTTCAAAAGTGGTTACGATTCGTTGAAAAACATTGCCGCCAGTGGGCGGGGCAGTTTTCCTTATTTGGCTAAATAGAAACATTGTAAACACTCTAGAAGTCACAATTTTTGCCCAATCATCATGAAAGTTGGTCAAAACATTGGTTCAATTGATGTCTCGGACGATTCGAAAATGGTCGAGATCGGTTAAAAAACATGGCCGCCAGTGGGCGGGGCATTTTTCTCTATATGTATATAGTTGCAGTTTTCCCTATTTGGCTATAGAGAAACCTTGTAAACACTCTAGAAGTCACAATTTTTGCCCAATCATCATAAAAGTTGGTCAAAACATTGGTTTTATTGATATCTCGGACGAGTTTGAAAATGGTCGGGATCGGTGAAAAAACATGGCCGCCAGTGGGCGGGGCATTTTTTTCTGTATGTATATAGTGAAAACATGTGAACACAGTAGAAGTCACATTTTTGGCCCAATTTTCATGAAATTTGCTCAGAACATTTGTTTCCTTGATACAAGAGTTGAGTTCAAAAATAGTCCCGGTTAGTTGAATAACAAGCTGCTGGGAGGGGGGCAGTTTTCTCATAATGCCCCCCCCCCCCTTTCGAAGAAGAGGGGGTATATTGCTTTGCTCATGCCGGTCTATCCGTCCACCAGATGGTTTCCGGATGATTCCTCAAGAGCGCTTATGCCAAGGATCATGAAACTTCATAGGTACATTGATCATGACTCGCAGATGACTCCTATTGATTTTCAGGTCACTAGTTCAAAGGTCAAGGTCTCGATGACCCGAAATAGTAAAATGTTTTCCGGATGATAACTCAAGAACACTTATGCCTAGGATCATGAAACTTCATAGATACATTGATCATGACTCGCAGATAATTCCTATTGATTTTCAGGTCACTAGGTCAAAGGTCAAGGTCACGATGACCCGAAATAGTAAAATGGTTTCCGGATGATAACTCAAGAACGCTTAGGCCTACGATCATGAAACTTCATAGGTACATTGATCATAACTCGTAGATGACCCCTATTTTCAGGTCACTAGGTCAAAAGTCAAGGTCACGATCACCCGAAATAGTAAAATGGTTTCCGGATGATAACTCAAGAACCCTTATGCCTAGGATCATGAAACTTCATAGGTACATTGATCATGATTCGAAGATGTCCCCTATTGATTTTCAGGTAACTAGGTCAAAGGTCAAGGTCACGGTGACCTGTAATAGTAAAATGGTTTCTGGATGATAACTCAAGAACGCTTTTGCCTAGGTTCATGAAACTTCATAGGTATATTGATCATGACTCGCAGATGACCCCTATTGATTATCAGGTCACTAGGTCAAAGGTCAAGGTCACAGTGCCAAAAAACGTATTTACACAATGGCTTTCAAGGTCTTAAAAAAATGGTTTCCGGATGATAACTCAAGAATGCTCACCCCAGGATCATAAAACTTCATAGGTACATTGATCGTGACTCGCAGATGAACTAATGATGAAACTTGACCAGGATGTTTGTCTGGACAATATCTAGGTCAAGTTTGACATTTGGTAAAGATTGAATGAACCGACTCCTCTCAGGTGAGCGAACTAGGGCCATCTTGGCCCTCTTGTTTAATTTATCTTATGTAGACAATAATGAAAAACATTGACAAATCTATAAAACGTTAAAGTAAATTTGGTAAATAACTCGGCCCTTTTTTATGCTCCCCTTAAAAAATTTGGGGGAGCATGTAATCGCCGCTTCGTCCGTGTGTCTGTCCGTCCGTGCACATTTTATATTCGGGCTATTTCTATTTCAGAGTTAAGGCCCTTTGAAATTTTCCATTAACTGTACATATAGTGCAATTTTTTTCGGGCTATTTCTCAGCAACTAATGACTGGAATTCATTGAAACTTTATGGGAAGCTTCACTACCAAGAGGAGATGTGCATAATATCAGCCGGTTCTCGTCGGATGATTTTTCACAGAGTTATGGCCCTTTGAAATTTTCCATTGTACATATAGTGCAATTCTTGTTCGAGCTTTTTCTCAGTAACTTATTATGGGAATTCAATGAAACTTTATGGGAAGCTTCACTACCAACAGTAGATGTGCATATTATCAGCCGGTTATGGTTGGGTGATTTTTCACAGAGTTATGGCCCTTTGAAATTTTCTATAAACTGTACATATAGTGCAATTCTTGTCCTGGCTATTTCTCCCCAACTACTGACTGGAATTCAAAGAAGCTTTATGGGAAGCTTAATTACCTTGAGGAGATGCGCATGTTATTTGTGGGTTCTGGTTAGATGATTTATTTAGGGAGTTATGGCCCTTTGAAATTTTTAAGTTGCTAAACCATCCACCGTATTATTTTATCCAAAGTTATGCCCCACAAGACGTTTCCTTTTATCTGAATATATAGTGCAATATTGTGACAAAAAAAACTTTGGGGAGCATCACCTGTCTCCGACGGTTTCTTGTTTTTGTTAAGACCCAGGCTTATTTATCTGATTGATATGTAAAATTTACATGGCATAGAATGTGTTTAAGATATATAATGTATGATAATAATTAAATGGAAATTCCACATTAAATTCCCATTTTGACAGGATTTGCTAGCTCGTCATTAAAATTTAATAAAATGGCTCTGAAATTTTACTTCGTTGATTTAAACCTTTTTATTTTAGCTCCATTATACATTTTGTACTTTGTGTCTATGGACAATGTTGTCAAATAACGTGTTTTTTAAGACATCATTTTGGCTAGAATGCAAAGCAGAAAAATGTAAACATTTCATTAACTAAAAAAAATCAAATTCATATTTACAGGAAAAGTAAAGTACTAGCCATCAGTTATACATATATTTTTTGACAGAGGAGTAGTGTTTTATTATCGTTCGAGGCAAGTAAAAAAAATTAAATGGAACAGATGTTTACATCTGTTGCTTTGTCTGCTAGCAAAAATGATGCAAAAAACCCTGTGGTTTGGCCACACAGATGAAGGGGGGGGGGGGAGATAACAAAATGCTTCTAACTTCAACTACATAAATTGTTAAATATTTGCCTTAACTATTGCTATGTATTCAGTAGCAACATCAGAATATGTAACACTTAAGGCCATGTTTAAATAAATAAATGCTTTGCAGTTCAGACTGCTGAAAACATGTCCTCAAGCGAGGATGAATTGCCAGATCTTCCAAAGTCATTGTTGCAAGAGCCCACACTGGTAATATATATTTTCATTCAGAGAGCCACTGATTAAATATAATAGGTTTTGATAACCCTAACCTCTTTGCAATGAATAAGTCATGCTTGGAGGTCAACAGGCTACAAAGTAAATGGCCTTATTGTATTTTAAATGTGAAATTCGAGATTTTAGAAAAATAAAGCGACTCTTGCTTCAGTTTTTAGCTCGGCTGTTTTCGGAGAAAACCCGACGTATTGTCGTAGCTAGCTCGTCGTCCGCCGTCCGTGTCATGCTAAACCCTTGACATTTGTCTCTTAAATCAAAGTGCTTCCACATACAACTTTGAAACTTCATATGTATATGCACTTTGATGAGTTCTACAAGCCACACCCATTTTTGGATCAAAGGTCAAGATCACTGTGAAAATCTGATAATCTTTCATTTATTCAAAAGTGCACCCACAGCCGAGCGTTGGCACCCTTTATGTGGTGCTCTTTTTTGAATTTGTGACAAGTAATTAAACATATAAAAATATTGTTCTATATGCCATATTGTGTTACAACAAAACTCTTATGGGGATAAGCTTCCATAAAAAGGTGGGAAGTATAGCTCTGTCTAAATGCATATTACATGATTTACTGGTAGCCATGTCTTCTTTTTTATATACAACAAGTGCAGTAATTGAGAAAAATGCACATCGTTCCATGCTGGAAGCAGATGTTGATGAAACAGGTACCCCAACTGTAAGTACTGTTTTATATTATATATCAGGTCTTTCAATAAAATATCTGACATTTGGCTAATCAAAGAAAAGAAGAGGTGACACAGGCATCTATGTCTGAGTTAAGGTTTTATTCAAATACTTATAACCTCCAAGCAACACATGTTAATGATTTGAAAGTTACATTTGATTCTTGAAAACAATGTTACTTTACCAACCTTTTGCAGTGTGTCGTAGACCATATGGTAAAGACTCTTATCTGTTCAAAATGACACAGATTGACTTAGGTCAAGATAATGTTAAAAGATTATACGATTTTACACATTGAATTTGTCTCTGACCATAAGCAATGGTTTCTCTACTCAATGTTTTAGCAGTAATTTTAACGTTTAGTGCAATTACTGACTTTAAAAATCTAACAAATCCAAATTCTGTCTTCTGAAACATGAGTAAGTACCCCATTTTTAAAAACATTCACAAATGTATTAAAATAATTGTAAAGATAGACTCATGCTGTTCCATTGTTTCTCATGTTCTACAAATTCGAATTTCGTTATGTTAATTTTCCTCAGATAACTTTCATCCTACCTTCTTCACAATCATGAAATCTGTCAGTGTCTGGCGACAGGAGTGTTGCAAAAAAGTCCTTTTGTTACTTTTAAGATTCTCACAGTTTAGAGATTTTCAAGAGATTGTATTTTTTGTAGTTTGGCCGGAAAAACAATTGTGTTTTTATAAATTTTATTTATGATTTTTTACTATGTTCAGAAACCATCAATACTTAGAATTTCATTTATTTTTACATGTATAAATAGGATCTGACATGAGTTGTCATTTCATACCATATTTAATAAACAAGTTCAGGAATTGTGTTAGTAAGCGAGCTTTTGGCAAGCTTACTAACGAATTTCCTTGACAAGTTTAATAAATAATGTTATGAAATGACACCGAATTTCAGATCTTTTTTATCGCAATTTTTCAATCATAAAAGTAAATCAATATTTAAGTTAGCGTTATGAAAAATCTGGAAAATTGTTTACATTGCTTGACATCATTTGATGTTGCAAAGATATTTCCAGCAAAATAACAAAATGCAAATTGGTCAGTCAAACCAAAAATTGCTCAAAAAGTATATTCCTTATGTTAAAGATAATATTAGTTATGGTTATATTATGTACATGGAAAACAAGGTAAAGCATTTGATGAAAGCCAATGAATAGTACAGTGACCAAGACGATTATATTAAAAGAGATCAAGGGTTGTTGTTTGACTATTGTTTTGAACTATGAATTATTCCTTTTTGGTAAAAATATCAGACATTTCCAGGTGACTTTCAAGAGGGGTTCTCAATTTGTTAGGAGACAAAGACCCACATCCACCATTACTTTAGAGTTATACAGGTATAATCTTATGCTCTTATATACATGTTAAAAATTATTGTCACCTTTAAATCAGGTTGAACAATATTGTTAATAATTTTGAAAGCAACAAAACACTGCCTTTGTCAGAAACACTGAATGTTAAAGATGATTGGTTCTGTTTAATACTCATTACGCAAATGGTACATAATCGTTGGTGTGACGAAAAGAGTAAGAGAAAAAAAACTGATAAAAATACTCAAACTTCATAATCTGGTTTGCTTGTTTGTAGAAAACTTGTATTGGTACTTCCTCCTTTTTTTTCAAGTTGGAACTAGTGGCTATATTTTCAATATAACAGAATTGCTTTAAGCTTGACTACTCCAGTGGCAAATGTGCTATCCTCACGCCAGAGTAGGCTGGATTATGTGTTGAGCTAATTTTGGCACAATTGTTATTAGCTCCACTTTTTATACCCCCACAAACGAAGTTTAGGGGGGTATATAGGTCGGTCGGTCTGTCTGTCCGTATGAAGTGTCTGCTCTAAATATACCCCCATAAACGAAGTTTAGGGGGGGGGGGATATATAGGAGTGAACTTGTCTGTCGGTCGGTCCGTATGAAGTTTTTGCTCTCTAATTCAAGTAGTTTTCATCTGATCTTCACCAAACTTGTTCAGAAGTTATGTCTATATGATGTCTAGGCCAAGTTCGAACATGGGCCTTGCCGGGTCAACAACTAGGTCGAGGGGTTACTTAGTGCATTTTAAACATTCATCACGTTGTATGCTCTCTAATTCAAGTAGTTTTCATCCAATCTTCAATAAACTTGGTCAGAAGTTTTATCCTGATATTCTCTAGGCACAGTTTGAATCTGGGCCATGCCAGGCAAAAAACTAGGCCACAGGGTCACTTAGTGCGTTTTTTAACATAAAGCATGGTGTCGCTCTCTAATTCAAGTAGTTTTCATCCGAGCTTAACCAAACTTGGTTAAGAGTTGTATCTAAATGGTGTCTAGGCCAAGTTCGAACATGGTTCATGGCAGGTTAAAAAACTAGGTCACGGGATCACTTAGTGCGTTTTAAACATTGAGCATGGTGTCAACTCTCTAATTCATGTACTTTGCATCTGATCTTCACCAAACTTAGTCAGAAGTTGTATCTAGATGATGTATAGTTTAATTAAAAAAAAAAAGGAACTATTGTCGTTACCCTTTTTCAGGGCCCTTGCTACACTTTAGGGGATTGGGGTATGGGTCCTTAGAGGGGCGGGGGGGATTTCGCGTCGTTTTGGGCGAAAAGTGGAATTTTAGATCTTTTCACCAACCATTCAACACTTACAATTGCTATATTTTTATGTAATTTACATAAATATATATTTAATCAAAGGTTAATAGCACGATACCAGCTGGCAACATGGGTTTAAAAGTTAAAAAAAAAATTGGAGGCGAAATCTTTAGCTGATACACAGGGAAAAAAGTATACTATTTTTAAAAGGGGAACGGGGCCGAATTTCGGCCTCAAAAACGACCAAACAACGGCCCTGCCAGGGGTCTCCTTCAGGTAAGGGGGAACAGTACCTGAACCCTCATGTTGGGGAAATTTAACGTCATTTTTCCAAATAGAGGGAATTTAAAAACAAAACATTGGAAACAATAAAATATCTATACTCTATTTAAATCATTTGATAAGTCGTTTGTTTATCACTAAACCACAGTATATTAATATCATACAATTTATTAACAACTAATCACACATTTATGATCTACAACTTAACAATTCTAGGTTTTGGGCGATCAATTTGCTCAAGTGTTGTTTGAATTTTTATCTAAAATGGGTGAAAAATATATACTTTTTTGCTGGGGGAATGGGGCCTTATTTCAGCTCTAAAAAAAGGGATACCAAGAGCTTCAGATAAGGGTCGTATTTTTGTAATTACGAATTATTTTCAAGTCCGTTACGTATTTATTTTAAAATCTTGTCGTACCATTACGAATTACAAAATCAAGTTACGAATATTATTTTAACATCGGTTCGTATCGAATTGTATTGATTATTTTCGCTTATTAAAGATCTTTTCGGTGCTTATATAAAGTGGTTATCGGGTTTGTTTAACAAAGCGCATTTTTTCCAATAAAAGCGGCGTGTACAGTCTATCTGTCAAAAAACAATGGCGGCGCCCAGAGAGCGTCCTAAAAAACTGCAAAGCGTGCAAAAACACGCTTTTAAAAAAGTTGAACTTGATATGCACATGATATATATATAAGTGTTTTCAATATTAGATGTTTTTTTGTTGTTTATTAGATTTTTTGTTAAGTTAAGTGTTGTGTCCTTTGCACGTGTAAGCTGTTAAATAAATCTAAGTTAATGTTGACGCCGCACACACAAAAAATGTGATAACAAAACCTCAACTCGAGCTCAGGTGAGCTAAAAATCGATTAATTTCTAAGATACAAGCTCACTGAAAACTTTGTAAAATACAAGAATGATAATTATGCCATGTTATTTTAAAGCAAAAATTGACTTTCTGTTAGTAAAAAGTGACTCTCAACCATCCCAACTGACTCCAAAACTGTCCCAAGAAAAATATTGCTTTAGAAAATCAACAAATGAGTTGGTTATAAATGGTTAGCTATTTTTCAGTTTAAGAGTAAACCTGCTTTAAATTATAGCGTATTAACCCATTTGGCATATGGCTTCATTTTAAAATATGTAACACAAGTTTGTTTCAAGCAATACCTTGATAACCAGCTCGCTAAGAATCAAAACAATCAAACTTAAATTCAAATATTGTTGCAAGAAATGCTGTCTGTTATGGTTCTTAATCACAGAATATAGAATCATTGCAATCATCATTTGCACTAAGTAGCAAGTCATTCGCATATATAACAACCAAAATTATACTCGAGTCAAGCTGCACATGGGTGTCACTGTGACAAAATCAGTCAGAGAAGAATAATAACACATGTAATAAAATACACAAGGTAGTCACAGTTCTTGCACTCTGATTTTCCATTTATTGCAAAAAATGTTAATCCTTAGTTTCTTACTCATCCGATTTATCATTAAAATTAATATTTGAACCACAATTCATGAATATTGGGAAAACAATGTGAATATTTTCATTATATACCTATAAGAAAAAGGCAACCCCCCCCCCCCCCCCATCTGGCTTGCAGCTGTGTTTTGCAACCTATTGGGACTATTTATTTTTTAACTTCACTTTATTATTCAGAAAACATTTTGAACCGATATGGACCATTTTAATCCAAAAGTCTTCCAATATATCATTTAAATCAATCTTTTGACCAAGCTTTCTCTACAACTATGTAAGAACAAGAACTGTCTCCAGAGGATGACACATGCCCCAGATGATGTTATGATCTTGACCTTTGAGATAGGGACCTGGGTCTTGCTAAAAACACTTCCTTTTACTGTGCTACACATTTGTGCTAATTTATTCCAAATCCATCAATTAATGACAAAGATATGGACCGGACATGCCTATAAATTCACAATCTTAAAATATGACCTTGAAAACCCAAGTGTGACATTGTCATTTGAGATAGGATCCTGGGTATTGTTGGCGATACTGCTCTCACTGTGCTACACATTTGTGGCAAGTTATTTTTAAATCTTTTGATTAATGACAAAGATATGGACCTGTCAATGCATAATTGATAAATGTTTTGACGAATTGTACTTATTATTTAGCAACAAATGAAGTCTTTAGAGTGTTTTTAAAGCTTAAAATTACAAAAGCTAATAATGGTTGTTGTGCACAGCATCCAAAGTTATTGCAATAGACAATGGTACAAAGATTTCATTTATTATTGAGCTGATGACAAAAGCAATTCATACAGGTTGTCAGACAACACAAAAATTGAATTCGCCTTTCCACATTTTTTTCCAAGTATAACCATTTTCAAGAAAGTCATATGGTTATTGAGCGGAAAAAATAACATATAATGTTTTTAATAACTTCTATACACAAATAATGACAAAATATCCCATTCCCTGACATCCAAGATAATTCCATTCTCAAACTTAAATGGTATCAAATAACGGTAATGAACAAATTACATGGTGACCCGAGAATTCTCAAAATCTTACGATTTTACTCAAGCTCACCGGTGTTTTACCAGTCAGCTATGCTCTTCAGCCTAACATAAATATTTTTCCAGTAGTTCAGCCAATATATCTCAAAAATGTTTTATTTATAAACATGTATTTTATTCATAACATGTATGGAAAACAAAGCCCTGGCAACCATATGTATGTTTAAGCTGAGTGGATTTTTTTTCTCTGCCCAGATGTAATTATACAAAATGCTCAGAACAATTTTCATGATGATTGAGCAAGCAATGTGACATCCGAAGTGTTGACAAGATTTTTTGCAAGTTATGACCTCACATAACCTGCCATTGAACTTGGCCGAAATATCATTGGTACAACTATTCCTACAAAGTTTCATGATGTTTAGCCAATAAATGTATCAACAAGAATAATGTTGACAATGCGTGTCTTACAAATGTCGACCACAAAATGTTTTTCACAATTACATTCATGAGATGGAGATCAAAACTAAGTTTAGTTGTCAACTCAGTCATGTAATGTTTCTCTTATGCTTGTGAACAAAGTTACAGTTACAGCCTCTTCAAATGTGTCTGGATGCATGTGAAGTCCACGCTCATTTACAATGTTTGTGAACATCTCGCATATTTCGTCTGAGCATCCATGTTCTGTAGGATATGTGCAAAATTCTTGAAAAGCCTGCACATCCACCTCGTCAACAGGGATCTTGTAATCAATGGTTCTTTAAATATTCATAAGGAAAATATGTTATGATATACTAAAACACACTGAATGTGTTTGACATAAACAAATGACAGGGCTCTGTATCATTTATCCCACAATATATTTTACATGACACTTTACAGCTAAACGAAAAGTGGGCAAACTAAGTTATGGTATTCAAACAGTACTTGCATTTAACACAGTTAAACTAAACAGTACCCCCTTTCACATCGATTTTTATAAGGATAATGTGATCATTTAAAACATGAAACATACAATAAACTTCTAATCATAAGCATCTCACATATCCTTAAGTATGTATTACAATTTGATATACTTTTTAACAAGCGTATACCATATATAACCTTATAAATGTGTTACAGTTCTTAAACTTTATATTTGAATGATTACTTCCCACTAACAACAAAATAGTGTAACACAAATTATGGACATTCAAAATAGCACTAAGTTCAGACAATGGGATAGGATTTTTTCATATTCACACATTTTTCTTTCAAAAACTGTAAGTCATACACTTACGCTACTTGTACTAAATTTGTACTTATCAATAGTTCCTAAATTCATCCTAACATAATAGAAAACTACAGAATAGACAAACTGTGTGTGCCACACTGTACATATGAACCTTAGATATTTTGATATTTTTGCAAGCCAGGTAGTGGAGATGGAGAAGCCCTATTTTCACTTGTCAATAAAACGCTGAATTTCGACCAACTAGTTTTAAATTTTATTTAACAAGTATGAATACCAACTCATCCTACAGTAAATAGAAAAATAACTCTAGAGTAACTAGTGTGACTGGGCCCAATGACAAAGCTTTAGAATTTTCTGTCATTCACAATATGTATAAGTTTAGTTAAAGAGTCAATGACGAAATTAGCTTACATGAACAATTTGATTATACAGATGAGATCTAATAAAAGGTGAAATAAAAGTAAGTAGTGTATCATGAAATGTTGAAACTAAAGAGCAACATGTTTCATTACCATATAATTCTGGATGCCTGAACAAAAGTTCAGGTTTTCCAGTTGGTAGGTCTCCTGCCTAATGACGCACCATATGTTCATTCCATTCCACCACAGACCTGTCAAGCTCATTCTGGATGACCTTCATGAAGCAAAATCTCAGACACTTACTGTAAAACAACACTTTCAGGACTTGATAACCAAATGGTCAATTCATGACATTTACAACATACGATAGTCAATAAATAATGTGTGTTTATGAAAACACTTAATTTGATTTGCTTAAAAAGTCTACTTGAATGCATGCACACCCTCATGAAAACGAAATTATAAAAGCACATACATGTCTATGTCCAAGGCAGTTGACAATAGCTGTTCTTCTTGAAACCTTGAAAATTTCTCCATCCAGAAATTAATGCAAAGGCGACGGAGTTGTCGCCACCATGCTTCTATCCTCTGGAAAGTAAAAAAAACGATAAGGCATAGTTAAATGGACAATTGCTTTGGGACATTCAGTACAGTGTCTATTCATAAAGTCATGTAAAATATGTCTGAGACACGCAACTGCCCCGCTTTCAGTTTGGGTTGGGGGTGTAGGTGGGGGTGTGTGGGGCGTAAACGTTCAATCATACAAGTCAAGTAGAAATCATTTTACCAAAACGTAATGATAATTTTTCAATATAAATTGAAATATACTGTTTGGCAATGTAAAATATATTGATTATGTTCTTAAAAACGATATTTTACGTAATTTTATGAGGCAACCAGTACTGGTGCAATTAAGGGGATATCTACCTACATATAAAGTTTTAAGTTTATACCTCATTTAGTTTAGAAATATGCTCTAGATAAAATGAAAGTACAAAAGTTTACAAAGGACAATAATTCAAAGGGCCGAAACACCAAATTGCCCCTTGGGGTATGGCTGGTTATCTTATTTGATGTAAAAAAAACATTTTCAGAAAGTTGGCGACAGTAAGATATGCCCTAGGAATTTCAGTTTCTTTGGCAAATAAGATTTTTTAGTTATTAACTTCACGGGGGGAAACTGGATCATTTGTTTAATTCGAACTATTCCTATTTCAAAGTATTTTCGCCAGTCTCAGCCACTTTGAAATAACGGTGTTCAGCTGTATATACATAAAAGGACAATACTTTGGCCGCCCCTAGGGCATTACATATTTTAATCCCAGGGCAGTAATTGGAACAATCTTTGTAGAGGTATACTAGACGATGTTTCAAGACAAATATCTTAGCTGTAGGCCGTGTGGTGTCAGAAAAGAAGATTTTTGAAGTTTTCACTTTTAACATCTTTTTCTTTAGCTCTATTGTCCTACTTATGCAAGGGACAAAAACGGAATGGTTTGAATAACTTTTAAAGAGAGTCGCCCCAGGATCATTCTTGTGAAGTTTTGTTACATTCTGCCCAGCGGTTCAGTAGAAGAAGTAGTTATAAGAAAACGGTTAACACACAGACGGACGACGGACAACATAGTATCCTAAAAGCTCCCAATGCGCACAATTTGCTTAGGTGAGCTAAAAACATCATTATTGCTTTTATTGAAAAATTTCACATTAAATTTACCAAAACTTAGCCTTTTCGATGTTGGGGAAAAAAGAAATTACTCGAAATTTCGCACAATAGTTACTGAAAAACAGCTTGGGACAGAGAAAATTCCTCATTTAAATCAATTTAGGGAGCATAACAATGAATATACCAAGTTGATCCAAATTATCCTACAGCATGATTATTCTCATTTATTTAAGTTTCATGATTTTTTCCTACAATACTTAATTACAGCTCCCGGCGGACAAATCATCAAGTTCAATGGAATACAGGGGCATAACTCTGAAGTTACCAGGTCAATCAAGACAGAATTTGCACATGTATCACCACAGTGAGTATGATGAAACACATAAATTGTGAGTGTCATAAAATTCCATGCAATATGTGCTATGAAACAGCAACAGAAGGATAAAATTCTTGTATTTTAATCAATTATTGGGGCATAACTCTATAGTAACCTACTGGATCCTGACAGAATTTATGCTCCCACTGCGCCAATATGATGACACACATCTATTTTAATGTTTAGCAAAATTCCATGTAAAAGTTACTGAGAAAGAGCTCTGGACGGACTAAAGTGTGACAGACAGAAGGAAGAACGGACAACGCCATAACAATATATAAATAACAATGAAAAGGGGAATTTATTTGATACAATTAATTCTAGGGTTACTCGCACATGTGAAGTTGGTTTTCTTTGTGATACTAGCGAATAAGTGTTCCAAAATTAAACACAATATATATGGCCAAATTAACTTTAGGATTACATGCTCTTGCTTAATGTGTGTCCTTTAGAATTAATTGTCAACAAACACTGCTAAGTCAAAATAAAAAAGGCAATAACCTTTTAAAAAATCATTTTAGGGTTTCCTTCACGTGTGAAAGTGTGTAAGTTTTCATTGTAACAGAAAACATGGATACCAGATTCAAACCAAACATCTTTGATACTATCTGAGAAATGGACCATTTCAAAAAGGTCAACCATCGCCAAAACAGACAAGAGGGTCATGAAAATAGCTTAACTTTTTGTTTGTAGAGTTTAAAGGGCCCTAATGAAACAAATTAATACAATAAAATCAATTTATATTGAATATGATAAATAAATGGTTCAAACACTATACATGTAGTTTTAAAGATAATTGATGTTAGTCTTTTGTTGTGAGTGGGGAATTTGTCAATTTCTAAAGGGTCTCTTTTAGGTCCTAGGATAAGACCTCTTAATCCGATTTAAACATTTTTGCAGTTCACCCATAGTCTCATTTAGGATAACATTTATACCAAGCTATTTTAAAATTAAGTGAATATGCCCATGCACATCTTTGGACATCAATCTTTATCATTAGTCTTATTTTGTTTTATAATTATATTCACAGACAGTGTCATATGTCAGTAGTATCCAACATTTGTGGTTAACCTGCAAACCCCTCACATGATTAAAGAAAAGCAAGTTTTTTCTCTTGGTTTGAGTATCAACAGTATGTTGCTATCTCTTTTTTTCTCATTATTTCTTCAGTAATGAAAATATAATTTATTAATGAACATTAATTTGTATGGTTCATAAATATACTTGATTTGAATGGGAACTGCCAATAATAACATACCTTTTTCCTACAGGAATCATGGTTCCATCTAAATGCCCTTTGCATGTCAATAACGTCAATGTTTTCAGTTCCATCATCCATTCTTATACAACGTGGAACTCCTAAAATATTTCGTTTATCATAATCAATTGCATTCACAAAGTATGTTGTCATTTTCTTATTCCACAATATTTTTTTACTTAAATATCAAAAAGAATATTTCAATTACTCTTAAAATGTTTTTCTTCAGTTTTTATTGTATCCCTTAAGGACACTATATGTATATTAATTATTTAAAATTGTTCACAAATTGATTCTTTAAGACACTTAAATTTGGTAAATTTACAAATGATTACTTTATTGTACACTTACATGTATTATTCTTAGGAATGCAATAACATTTGAATACACAAGAAACACTGCAACTTGATAAAACCAAATTTTCAACAATAACCTGAACAAAAACAAACACATTTAATGTATTTGTATATTAATATTTATGTATATGAAATTGGCCATAAAGGTTTTATTATCTCTACTTACATTATCAATTACAAAGCTTCCTTCATATAACATGTAAATTTCTCTTTATTAAAATGGTGTATGAAAATATGTCACTTGACTATAACATTGACACAAGAATTATTGACTAGATAAATACACGAGTGATCATAGAAAACAATATTTTCACGAGTGGCGAAGCCACGAGTGAAAATATATATTTTCTATGATCACGAGTGAAATAAAATCGATATTCCATCGAATCCAACAAATTTTCTTTTTATTTTACGCTTTTTTCACCGTTTATTTACATTGTAAATGAGTTTAACTTGATAATTTCGCTGGAATTATGACGTCATTTCGTCAAAAAAATGACGTCATTTCACAGTAAAACAGTGAAAAATATCGATATTTTTCACTGTTATTTTTCACTGTTCAAACAGTGGAATACCAATTTTATTTCACTGATATTTCTCTATAAACCACCGGAAAGCATAAAATAAATATTTTTATTTTATTAGTAGTCTTGGCCCTGATCAAGTTGGCCTAAAAAGCAATACCAAGCAAGATCTATCAAAATTGTGTAGAATATGGCCAGGTTTTATCTTGACATGCATTTAATGATGTTGCACATGATACTTAAAATTATTTTAATACAACAAGTCGTCCTCAAATAATTATCAAAACAATTTATAAAGAAAATTAGTCTAAAAAGACACTATTTTAACCAAAATTTAGTGAAGTGAGACCATTTTAGAACTTGACCTTTCTTTTATGATGTTGCACTATGTGTAACAAAATTATTTAATATGTTTATGTGTTGTCTATTTATCATGTTGATAAAAACAAAAAGACTGACGAACAGAAAAACTGACTCCTATAATACTCTCTCCCCTAATCTTCATTCGAGGAGATATAATGATGAGAAATGGGTAATTTATGTGAATAATGTAACTTTTTTTATAGAATCCAAGCTGATGTACACTGTAAACAATGTTCTTAATTCCCAACTATTATTTTCTTAGTAACATTCACCTTGACCTAACTGTGCTAAAATGCATTCCCAAATATTGGTATTTCAGGTATTTAACCAGTTTTAAATGTTATTTCTTACTCATATTTAATGGTTCAGCTCATTACAACATAATTCAATTTTATATACAGGATCTGAATGTATCAGAAATATAGCATCAGGTTGAACTTTTACCTATAATTGCATGCACATACTGGAGAAAGTAGCCAGCTATGACTTTAGGATCATTGTTTGTCCTTGCTTTTCGTAGCCAAAGAACACGCCGTGAAAAACTGAAATAGTTCTTACTGATTAATTAATTGTTTATAGTAAGTTATATTTTTTACATAATATAGTTACACTCAGCATACAATCTACTAAAACAACACTTTACAATATTTTGACAGAAATGGTATTCATATGCAATGAAACTACAGTGTGAATGAGGCAAAACAATTTGCCACATGCATAGAGCAGTTGGATAAAGCCACGTTTTTTTATTTCAGAAATTATATTTATTATATTAATTGCCTGGTTATCATATAATTCGAATAATACATGTATTTATATAAGTAATAAAATAATACCAAAAGCTATAAATCAATGGTTAATGGTGAACCCATGGTGAACAATATCAAATGGTCAATGGCAAACTTAACAAAAGCAAACTCTAATCGGAAAAAAGTCAGCTTTGAACTCATGTTTCTTGGGAGTTTACTATTTCTTTTGTAATTGTTTTTCTTCATTTAAATAAGATTCATCAAAAACAAAAGATATATTAAAAACAAAATGCTTACCCACATATTGAACCATGTATGGCAAAGCCATACTTTTTCAATTTGTCGTAGCCATCTATGTGGATCAGGAAGTTTGGCCCTCTGTTGGTATATTCCCTCCGATACAAACAGTTTCGAGATCTGCTCTGAACACCATCGGGGTCTATCATGTGTTGGTGTAGAAGAACTGTGTCTCTAAATCGGATTAAAATTACGTGCACAACTAGAACAAATATCATCATTCCAGTACATTGTTTGAAGATAATTTCAAACAAGTAATTAAATCTTACTTTTTTCATTTCGGGTGTGTATTATTCACTGTTCAAGCATGATAATTAATAGAGACAAAATATGCCTAAATTTATGTATGAATTCCGCGGCCCCAATAATTGGAAGCTTCCGTTGCGTCTGTATTTTGAATGACAGACACTATGTTTCGTCAGTGCATTTAAACCAGCATAAAGATCAACATTAAAATATTTAGTTCAACTGTCTTATTGTTGTAGAAAGATTACCGGGTAACGTTAACGAGATGTGTTTGTCAAACACTATGTCCCCCCATATATTTGACATTTTACCTTGAAGGATGACCTTGACATTTCACCACTCAAAATGTGCAGCTCCAGGAGATACACATGCATGCCGAATATCAAGTTGCTATCTTCAATATTGCATATGTAATGGCCAATGTTAAAGTTTGACGCAAACAAACAAACCAACGACCCAACAAACAGACAGGGCAAAAACAATATGTCCCCCAGTATAGAATGGGTGACATAAAAGGTATGGTGCACGTAAAAAATAGTAAATGGTCAACACCTAATTCCATTACCACCTTGCTCCTTTTGGCAGCACTGTGTTACTTTTATAACCCTAGATTTATCACTATTGTTCAATAGCAAAGTTGTATTTTTATGCCCCTGGATCGAATGATCGGGGCATATTGTTTTTGTCCTGTGTGTCCGTCAATTGGTCATTCTGTCACTCTGTCATTCTGTCTTTCTGTCCCAAAACTTTAACCTTGGTCATAACTTTTGCAATATTGAAGATAGCAACTTGATATTTGGCATGCATGTGTATCTCATGGCGCTGCACATTTTTAGTTGTGAAAGGTCATTGTCAAGGTCATCCTTCAAAGTCAAAGGTCCAAAAAACAAATCAAAGGGAAGTTATAAGCTTTAAAGGGAGATTATTGTCTGCACCCGCCAAATGATAAAATAACATTAGATAAATCAAAGCGGCACAGTAGGGGGCATTGTGTTTCTGACAAACACATCTCTTGTTCGGTTTATTACGTAGATTTTATAATCAGAATTGAAGGATAAACAAGCAAATTCGTTGAATTGATATCCCCCGCCAATATACTTCTGGACACAAAAGTTTTCTGGACGGATGGACAACGCCAACGTGCATCATCCTCTTATCCATATATATACTCATACCAAGTTTCAATGAAATCCGTCAAAGCACTTTCAAGATATGGCTCCGGACACACAAAAAAAGAATTTTTTTCAAGATACAAAGGGCCATAACTCTACTATTATCCAATGGTGTACAATGCCATTTGGTGTGCATCATCCTCTTATCCATATATATTCTCACACTAAGTTTCAATGAAATCCGCCAAAGCACCTCCAAGATATGACTCTGGACACAAAAAAGCATTTATTTCAAAATACAAAGGGCCATAACTCCGTTATTAACAGATGGTGTACAATGCCATTTGGCATGCATCATCCTCTTATCCATATACATGTATATACTCATACCAAGTTTCAATGAAATCCGCAAAAGCACTTCCAAGATATGGCTCCAGACACAAAAGTGCCGGACGGACGGACAGACGGAAGGACGGAAAGACGGACAACGCCAAAACAATATCCCTCCGCCTATGGCAGGGGATAACAAGTGTTCCGCGTTCGTAGACATATGCTCCCCCAAACGGGGCCTTGACTGTGACCTTGATCTTTGACCTAGTGACCTGAAAATCAATAGGGTTCATCCGCCAGTCATGATCAATGTACCTACATGTATGAAGTTTCATGATCCTAGGCCTAAGTGTTCTTGAGTTATCATTCGGAAACCATTTGGTGGACGGACCGACAGACGGACGGACCGACAGACGGACTGCTTTGAAGCAGGGCATAAAAATAAACTTATTAAATACAAAAGGCAGTCCAAGATATAGCTATATCAACTGCTGATATTATTTTGATCTCTTACATCATTCCGAAAAAAAAGCGACTTTTGGAAACACACAGAAGCAAAACAATTGTTAGGAGAGTTACAAGAGCTGTATTTCAGCATTTACGACCAGCGAGAGGCAGCAGGCTTCATCCTCCCGTGTAACTCATTCAAAAAAGACCACATCCCCCTCCTGCAGTCCGCCCTTGTGAGCAACATGGTCCTGGATTGCAGAGATGAAATGGACCAGTTCATTGAAGGTAATGGATATAATTATTACAGTGTATATTGAGTACCAAAGCTCCTCCAAATTTAATGTTTTTGTAAGCTGGCTAGTCAATAGATGATTGATTTTAATTCAAATTAAACACACATTTGTACAAGTGAACTAAAGTAAAATATTACATGCAATAACTAATGCCCAGTTCACGTGTAGCTTTGGTTTTCTAACTAAATATGAGCAGCTTTTATCGAACAACTTTCACTTATCACATATATCGTGAATGTATATTTTGTCTGGGAACACTTCGCGGTATTGTTTTGATAAAATAAAATACAAACTTTGATCATAGCCAGATAATTTTATAAATAAAACTTTGATCATAGCCAGATAATTCAAAGTCAAAATATCACAATGAGCTTAAGGCGAATATACATCAATTCAAATTCTGAAAGCGTGTAGTAATACTGGATAATTATTTAGACCAGTGTAAATAAAATGGTTAACATCGATGACAACAAAACATCGTCGCTATCATTCGTGAACAAAAGTAAAGCAAACTTAGTATGAACTTTTGATATTGGCCATCGATTGATTCTGCTATCTATAATCTTAAAAAAATAATAGGTCTTGTATAAATGAGATATATAAAAGATAACAATTTTAAATATATCAATGTTTAACAGTTCTATACAGTGAAATCACAGCAATGTCACAATGACATCATTCAAATAGTCGATTAGTATATACATCTATGTACACATGAGAACACAAAAATCACAGTTGCGAGGAAGTGATATTCTCTCTAGTGTATTATAATTATCTCAACACACACAGTTTTTATCATTAAATAATACACACAATTGCTCACACTATATAAGTTAGTCGCCATCACATTTTAGGCAAGGATCCTGAAAGTTAACCGGATTATTTCCATTTATTTTAGTCCTTCCATAAAGTATATTTTAATTAGTTCATTTCTGGTGAGACCATTTCCATAATGTGGAATATTTGATGGAACTACGCCCTCTACGCATAAAACTGTAAATGTATATAGCAACAGCTCGATGGATATAGCATTTGCCATGCGTTTAGTTTTCAGCAGCAGCACTGAACAGTTTCTCAGCCTCTTGGATACGCTTGCACTCATTTATGTGATAATCTCTGAAAATAAACATGCATCACATTTAATCATTTTCACACGTTAAACATCCTGAGCGCACCTTAAAACTGCATACCAGTAAAAATGAGCTAACACTTGAGTAAGGTAATTATATAGTAAATGTTAATGATTTTGTTCAGCCACTGGCCGCGGCCCATTTTCCAGAATTTTACCAGCCGATGATAAATAAACTACAAACAGAAGGACCAGAGTCACACTAAAATGAAAAGATAAAAACGGTGGCTATTTCAGAAGCAAGCTGACTACAAAGCTCGATCTAGCAAATTTGTTATATGTTTGGTATCTTTCGGATATTTTCCCAATTTCATTATCCTTACTTAGTTCAAATGCATAAACCGAAAACTATATTTTATTTATCCACTAACTTACAACCACCTTCACAATATAATTGAAAACTCACGTCCTACGACTTGAGTGTCGATGCTCAAAATGGCCGATTGTCGCGTAAGACAGTAGCTATAAACAAATAAGTAATAACAAATAAGTAATAACAAATAACTCGTAACAAGTAACAAACAGGGCGTCCGTACTACGGTATTTCACAAAATCGGCAAAGTGCGTATTCCGCCGTTTTTCGCCAATGTTCTATAAATACTTTTAATTTCTTGGGAAAACTCGAAAATATTTGTGTCGGATATTTTGGGCCGACGAGTTAAGAATTTCGATCGGCCCTTGCCTTTTTGTGTCGGACATGTCCGTAGGTCCGACGGAGTTTCGGGAAGTTTGCGTGCTGCTGTCGGATTATCGTCATTGTACTGTCGAGTAACGAGTTTAAAATCAATCAAGGCATATGAGATGGTTTTAACGGGATTCCGTACGTTAGGAGAGGAACCGTCGCACATTTGAACAGTTTCATTGACTATCAAACACTTTATACTGTCGGATGAGTGTTATATCGAGTTAATCAGAATTCATTAATCCTGAGTTATTCATGTAGATCTATGTTGTATATTTGCAGAAAAAAGCATTTTTACGATCCCGTAGTAAAACATGATTCATCACAGGTAAAATAAATAAATAACAGCAGTGTTTAGACAAAAAAAATCATATATTGGTAGTTTATATTCACATAAAAAGATAATGTTCGTGTTACGAATTCCCGTATTGTTCACATTTGCGTTCGTCGGCAATCTCCCTAAAAGCAACAAAGAGAAAACCCATAAGGAATCTGACAACTGTCATTCGTAATGGCCTCTTTTGAGTGATAGAAATTGAGATGTATATTCACAACATGTATTGAATGATTCCCACGTGATATTTCTAAATCCATTCTAGAAAGGGTCAATAGAACATTTATAAAATATATGGAAAGAAGATATTGCAGATATTTGGTAGAGAATATAGCCTAACTGTCACACTTACACTACTTAATATTACGCCGTATTTAAAACCACTCAATTATATGGATTAACAAACACGACCTTATACAAATGCGCTATATAAATTAAACGATTTATATCATATAGAACATGATCTCAGATAATGGTCAATATATATCTACCTGATATCCTGCATCATTGCTGCCTTCTTCTATATACACGGACTATTTACACAGACAGACAGCATCACTTAAGTGAGATCAACAGTACGTGCATCCCGTCCCCTAGTTTGCTTGAGATTCGCTCAAGATACTGTAAGCGTCATCCTCGCTAGCGCTAGTGGTGGGTTCTTCGTAAAATGGTTTGTCGTCAATCTCGTGACGTCATAAGAACAACCAATCGATGACGTCATTCGACAATTATTGACACGTTTGTTTGATTTCGTTCGAAATTTAACAAACTTAAACTCGAGCTAAAATAATAAGCAAGTCATGTCACGCAAGAAACATCACAATAAGCATGATACGTCCAACTGGAAGCTTATTACACTAAATCGTTATTTTTGACGAGAAGAAAAATACAGTCCTTATAAACATGGTATAGATAACATTCTCTTACTTTTATTAACGTTTTGCCTAAACATGTTACCATCACCTTTAAAGTAGATATCAGGTTTTGCACCAACGTAGCTTTATATTTGGTCAAAATTCTTCCAACATTATTTAATGCCTGGGCTTTATGTGCGCACAAGTTAAGGGATTATATATGCAGCTAAAAATTAAGACGTTTTGTTAAACTTAAAAGAAAAATTAAAGACTGTCGGATACGGAGATTTAGTAGATCTACGTCAATGACAAGTGTTGAATTGTGATGTCTTCTTGGTGTTGATTATTCTCAGTTGTTATGTAAGTAAGATTTTGTTTGCGTGTAAATCTAGATTCAACATATTTATAATTTGATGCTTTCCTGTGGAAACCTTTAATGCGAACTGGAAATAGCAAACCCATATAGGGTATCCAGTAATTTGTTCTAAATCACGCGTTCATCTTCTGTAACCCAGTGTTGATTAATTTTGTGTAATACAGTATATGAATAGAGTTTAACGGCAAAGCCCATGTGAGTATTCTATGTCACAAGATATTTACCACTAAACTAGTAAGTACATTAATGTGATATATGTGTAAGAAACAAACACAACGATAAATTTCAATTTTGAAAATGCACACAAGTACAAAGACATGATTCCCATGTTACAACAGAAGAAAAATATAAATACCCGCGCAAAGACCTATAGAATACAGGTCTTTGGCCCGTGTTAATGTGAAACCTTTTTTAGCATTGCTTTCACATGGTAACATGTGTTGTATAGTTCTCTTTCATGATAAACTACAACTGTATATGCTGTTCTATGAAGTTGACAACTACTGGGGGCGAGTTGACATTTTTTTTGTATTTCTTATTTCATACAACAAACAAAATTTACAAAACTATACAGTCTTATAAATAAAATGAAGATTCAAACATAATAATGTATATTTAACAATTTTGCAGTTAAGTTTATATCAAATGAAATTTCATTTCTCAAATAAAAAATACTGCAGTAACAGTGTATTTTTTAAGCACATTAAGTAAATGACCATCTGACATACTTATTGAACATGATCAAACTATCAAACTAATTGACAACTATGTTCACTGAGATCCAAATTGTAACACTGATTAACGTGATGCATATTATACAAATATAACTAAATGCAAGTATTATCAATATTTACTTGTGATGACCACAACAATTTGTCTGCTAAACAGTCATATAGCATATTAGTATACCAAATCAGCTTACAAATTTAGTCATTCATTCTTGAAATAAAACCATTTGTATTGTCAAATGGTGTATTCAAGCTACGTATTGGTGTGCTTTACATCTCTGTCAAGTACGTTAGCTTTGTTAGTACACAGACATGAGCCATGAAGACTTAAATGCCTATGGCGATCTCACACCAGTCAAATTACTTGTAATTCCCTGTGGGAACATTGTCTACCGATGTCAAACAATTGACAAGTTACTTGTTGTTCACCACAGAGTACACTGACAATGGTAATTCCACATCTTGCAAGTTACTTTTTGTTCACTACAACTTCTTGTTCTCTACAGAGTACACTGTTCTGAGAAATCCCATCAGAGACAAGTCAGTGCCCTTGTCATGCACCAAGCTGTGATACCAGCTCAATCCCAGAATGACCGGGATCAATACATGATGCTCCATGATGCTACCTGCTGCCACAAGTTCACAGGAACTCTTCAATATCAAAGCCATCATTGGAGCCCCCAGCCTGCCCATCGTCTTCCTCATCCAGCATTTCATTGTCAGAATCAGACACCTGGAAGAAAGGTTGAACCGTCCTATGACTTCATACAACATCTGTATCATATTTTGAAATCAAGAATACTTACACCTCATATGACTACTCAATGTGTCCGGGCTTTGTGTGAATTTATAAAAATATACCAGGATACCCTCATGAACAAAAATTAATGGTATTTATAACAAGTTGACAAGGACAACAATATTTAGAAGTTTTGAAAATAAAAAAATAGCTGCAGTTTAAGTGCTAGAATAATTATAATAATGACTTATTATAGTGCTAACAGAAGACTTGTCAACTACAATCAGGAGATACCAGGTACATGCTTCCTCTCTTCACTGCCCCAACATCTAAATTGTTAAGGTAATTGTTCACCCGTCCTTACTGGTATTCTCCAGATCATCATTAAGGTCATAGTCCACCCTGCCTTACCTACCTGGAGGTCATCATTTAGGTTGTTGTCAAACCTCCCTACCCCAACTCATTAACATTGTTGTCCACCCCTCCCTACCTGGAGGTCATCATAAATATCGTTGTCCACCCCTCCCTACCTGGAGGTCATCATTAAGGTCGTTGTCCACCCCTCCTTACCCTACCTGGAGGTCATCATAAACATCGTTGTCCACCCCTCCCTACCTGGAGGTCATCATTAAGGTTGTTGTCAACCCCTCCCTACCCTACCTGGCAGTAATCATTAAAGTTGTTGTCCACCCACCCCTCCCTACCTGGAGGTCATCATTAAGGTCGTTGTCCACCCCTCCCTCCTCCTCCTCCACATCGTCCTGTGCGGCTGCCTGCTCGGCCAAGGCACTGTGCCGGAAGAAATCAGACGGGTCAAAGCTGTTCTCATCGTCTACTTGAGGTGGCTGTACCTGAATCATATCATTAATAAATTATTATGATATTCCTAGTTTGAGATAATGTAGGACAAAAACACTTCTTTTTCTTGTTGACATCAGATATAGTTGGAAAGGTGGCATAGTTAGTTTACTTATGAATTCACAGTATTTTTACAAATGCTAAATTCAAATAATAATTTTCATTTCTCAAACTCAAATGAGTTTTAGTCAGTTTATTAATGGGAACATAAGTGTGTTACAGCTATGCTTGTATCAAAATGTTACAAACCGGTACAACATTTGGGATGACATTTAGACAAATTCCTTACAGAGGTTGAGCCAATTTAAAAACTAACAATTATGGGTGGCATGATTTACCCAATACTCCCAAATACACTCAAAATACCCAATATACGCTCAAAATACCCTAACCTGACCCTAACCCCTCACCTGCCAAAATTGTGAGTATTTGGGTATTTTGAGCATATTTGGGTGTATTTGCGGTGTATTTGGGTGTATTTGGGTAAATCATGCTGCCCACAATTATTTACTTACTTGGAGACCACATAATGCCTTATTGCTTTGTGTATAAAACTAACACACATATTAACAATAAACATTTTGAGAACGTGTATGGGTAAATGCTTGTTCTGACATGATACTATACAATAAATGAAAATCATAAGCATAAATGGAGTGTCTGAAATGTAATGACTCCCTGTGTGAGGTACTGAAATAGCCCCGAGATTCTATCAACTCCTCATTCACATGTTCCAATCATGTACCTGGTATTGCTGGCTTGGTTCTTCAGAATAGTACTGAGATGATTCATCATACATCTGCTCTTCCTTCCCCTCCTCTTCATCAGAGTCATCACTGACATTGCCTGAATGCACACACACAATTGAGCATTATACAATCAATATCCTTTTCCTTTTGCATATTTAATCCTGAAAAACTTACAAAGCTGTCTGCAAAGCTATACAAGGATAATTATGGTACACCATCTAACTCCAACATTTATTTCAAGTAGATGATATATTCTCTTTAACTAATTTGTTAAAGCACAGACTAGTAGATTTACACAATTTGCTGTATTCTACATGAAGTATATTAAACAAACTGATACTGAGCATCATAAAAGTTGACACATAAACCAAACCCTCTGCTGTACAAGGTCACAAAGCTCCAGCCTACCCAGGATATCGTCATGGTCCCCAGAGTTGTCCACACTGCCCCGCCCCTCCTTGGCAGTGCTCGGTCTGCCCCGCCCCTTTGACTTGCGACTGAACGAGTCCTCATCTCCCTCCACATCCACAAAGTCTGAGTCAGACATGTTCACTGACTGGAAAAACTGAAACAGGAAATTTGTGGAAAACCCTTATATAATTTATGTAAGCGTGGATTCACCAGTTTTCAATGTGAGTGTGGATTCACCAGTTTTTAATGTAAGTGTGGATTCACCAGTTTTCAATGTAAGCGTGGATTCACCAGTTTTTAATGAAAGCGTGGATCCACCAGTTATCAATGTACGCCTGGATTCACCAGTTTTCAATGTAAGCATGGATCCACCAGTTTTCAATGTAAGCGTGGATTCACCAGTTCTTAATGAAAGCGTGGATTCACCAGTTTTCAATGTAAGCATGGATCCACCAGTTTTCAATGTAAGCGTGGATTCACCAGTTTTAAATGAAAGCGTGGATCCACCAGTTTTAAATGTAAGCGTGGATTCACCAGTTTTCAATGTAAGCTTGGATTCACCAATTTTCAATGTAAGTATGGATTCACCAATTTTAAATGTAAGCCTGGATTCACCAGTTTTCAATGCAAGTGTCGATTCGCTAGTTTTCAATGTAAGCGTGGATTCACCAGTTTTCAAACCCATAAGCATTCATTATAAAACTAGTAAACTACATGTTTGAATTCATTACAAAAATAAAATTTTGTAATATTTACTAACATCTTATTATTCTAAGGCATAAGGATTCTATCAAATACAAAAAACAAGTTATTTCTCGAGAGTTTTTAAATTGACTCAAGTTAACTTAAATAACTGAATCACATCACCTTACTAGTCAACAATTCAATATTTACATTTGAACAGGTTCTAACATGAGGCACATCTAAAACAATAATTTTTGGATATTTTACTTCATTAATGTATATATCAGAATCACTGAAGCTTCAAACATGCAGAATGGGTTTACATCAAGCGTGGATGGTATAGCTCCTGACCAGCCTGAAAATTTGAACATTCTGGTTAGGAGCTATGCTGTCTGTTAAAACCTTTCGTGCTTTATAATAAACAGGGTAGCTATTGACTGCGCAACAATATTTGACATAAGACCCATTTTTGACTGCACAATTACAATTGACATAAGACCCATTTTTGCATTCCATTGCTCACATATTTTCAGTTACCTGTGCTGTGGAGTTGTTGGTTTCGTCCACCTCAGAGTCCTCCTTGATGGTCACGTTCTCCTTGCCCATGCTGTACCCATCACCAGACTCACCATCCAGACCTGAAATAAGTGTATAACTTTTTAATTTAGCTTGAAGGTATTGAAAGTCGGTGGCTTATTGATAAGCTCTTGAGTCAGTTTCCTGGGTAGGACCAGTACTTTGTGTCTTTTAGGGACATCTAAAGTGAGCTCCCAAAGTGGTTATTGAACCTATGACCTCCTGGTCGCTAGGAGACACCATATCCACTATGGCTGAAATACAATCCAGGCGTAGCAAATGTAGCAAACAGTCATAGACTCAATGTCCAAATTTGAAATACACTCCATTTGTAAGAAAATGTAGCAAACAGTCATGCCTTAACATTATATATGGGCTTTAATAAGGGGGATTGCAATGAAATGTATCCAAATATAGACACTAGAGTATACATGATTCTTGTTTGTATTGTGAATAATTTACAAAACAGGGAACAAAAATATTTCAATAATGTACCAGCCACCTACATGTACCCTATGTGTACTTCTCATGTGTGATTGATGTACAAGCAACCTACCCTGTGTTTACTCCTCATGTGTGATTAATGTACTGGCCACCTACCATGTGTGTTATCCTCTTGTGTGATTGATGCAACGGCCTAACCTGTGTGTACTCGTCATGTGTGATTGATGTACCAGCCATATACCCTGTGTGTACTCATATGTGATTGATGTTCCAGCCACACCCTCTGTGTACTTCTCATGTGTGATTGATGTACCAGCCATCTACCCTGTGTGTACCGGTACTCCTCATGTGTGAATGATGTACCAGCCAGCTTCCATGTGTGTACTCATCATGTGTGATTGATGTACCAGCCATCCACCTTGTCTGTACTCATGTGTGATTGATGTACCAGCAATCTACCCTGTGTGTGATTGATGTACATGCCATCTACCCTGTGTGTACTCCTCATGTGTGATTAATGTACTGGCCACCTACCATGTGTGTTATCCTCTTGTGTGATTGATGTACCAGCCTACCCTGCGTGTACTCCTCATGTGTGATTGATGTACCAGCAACCTACCCTGTGTGTACTCCTCATGTGTGATTGAGGTACCAGTGAAGGCACTCTCAGACTCAGCAGCCTCAAGTGCAGCCTCCCTGGCTGCCTGGATGTCACGCTCCAACTGACTCAGTGTCTCATCATGCTACAAAAAAGGAGGAGCAGAAAACTGAAGGATGCTCTTAAGAACTATGAACCAAGCAACAACTTCATTAAGAACATGTGGAGCCAGAAAAAATTATCAAAGATGAATAGCCAAAAACCAAATCAGAGGTGTGAAACTGATCTATGGTGATTTCATTCTATTTATTGAAACTGCCAATCACTGAGTTTCTAAGGCAGTTCCAAAGAAACAGACATGTCAAAACTTAAGTATTTATAGTCATAGTCACATGAAACAGAAAAAACACTAATTGAAATGGAATTTCCTAAAAATATGCAAACCTCCAGAAATTTGTTAAGTCCAAAAACGCCATTAAAATTCACAGTTCATAATTCTAAGAGACAGAATCTATGAAATTAATAATCCAGATAGTACACACACTCCTCCTTGAAGTTAAATCGAAGCATACTATTGAAATCTGGCTTGAAGTTCCAGACAAAACAATTTTAAATGTATGCATGATTTACAAAATTCTCATAACTCGGATTATTTCCTGGAGGCAGAACTTGCTGGTATTATGCACACAATTGTTTTGATGATAACGCTTCAATAAGGTTAGTTGACTTTGGCCACTATGAACAAACATACTTGAAGGCAGACACAAAAATAAAAACAGCGGTTAATTGCTCCCCCATACAGTTTTGGGGAACATAAAAATACAAGCAAATTCATTGAATTGATATCCCCCGCCAATATGCTTCTGGAAACAAAAGTGTTATATTTGACACAAAAAAAGGATTTTTTCAAGATACTAAGGGCCATAACTCCGTTATTAACAAATGGTGTACAATGCCATTTGGCGTGCATCATCCTCTTGTCCATATATATACTCATACCAAGTTTCAATGAAATCCGCTAAAGCACTTCCAAGATATGGCTCCGGACACAAAAGTGCCGGCCGGACGGATGGACGGACAACGCCATAACAATATCCCTCCGCCTATGGCGGAGGATAACAAAACAAATATTTATGACAGTTTGAAACAAAATAAAAAGCAAAGGACCATTGAACATTTATCTTCCATTTATTCATTTTTCAAATATGAAATACAACGGTAAATCCCCAGGTCCGACCTGAATAACAAGAATGCTCGAGTTATTAATCTCAAGTTTTAGGTTCCCCCTGAGGTTCAAAAGAATCAATAAAATAAATGAGAGAAACAAAATAAATTTATAGCTGTTATTTGATCATAGTCCCAATAGCTCAAGTCTTTTTTTCTCTAAAATCCAGTAAAAAATCCAAATTGATTGCTTGCCTTTGAATGTTTGAATAATAGGGATGATAAGATAAGAAATAAAGAGTTTTGAAGTTGTAATACCCATTTTACTGTTATGCATATAATTTAAATTTACTGGTTTATGTAAGTTTTAGCACCAATAATTCAAACTTTATCGATCAAACAATCATTTGTATTTTACCAATTAAGTGTAAATTGACACTAAAATTCCAAATTTCTCAGGTAAGATTTACATTCCCAAAAGGATGAGAAAAGCCCCGGCCTGGTTTACCTCCTGAACAGCAGTACGACAGACTTCTAACATCTTGCTGGCAGTGAGAGTGTAGCTGTGGTCTTTGCCGTTGTAGCGCACACTGTTGTCAAAGATCAGCTGTACGTCAGCCACAAACGTCTCTCTGCTGTGGTACTTGTGGGTCTGGATTCTCTACAAGACACACAGCTAATGTAACAGTGTATTATTTACTTGTTCAATAAACATGAGCCTTCTTCTGTGAAAACGGGGCTTAATGCATGTTGAGAAAGTGTCGTCCCAGATAAGCCTGTAGTGTACAGTCCCACAGGCTTATCTGGGGCAACACTTTCTGCCTTTATGATATGTTATGTTAACAAGAAAAAACACAACACAAAAATCTAGTCTTGGCAAAAAGTGTCCTCCCTGATTGGCCTGAGCTGACCGCACAGGCTAATCAGAGAAGAGACTTTACACACAATAATTTTCCATATAAATAACTGAGCACTATGGAATCACTTATTGATCTTTCAATGTGCAAAACACCTGTCTAATCAATTACTGAAAGGATTTGATTCAAGAAAATACTGTTAGTATCATATGTTTTAAGGATAAGTTTGGATATTCTCAGAACTGGTGAAGAGTCTATATCACATAATATAATCCCTTAAAGGGATCTTTTCACGGTTTGGTAAATTGCCAAAATTGAAAAAAGTTTTTTCAGATTCACAAATTTTCGTTTTAGTTATGATATTTGTAAGCAAACAGTATTACTAAACATTTACCATAGTCCAATATAGCCATTATATGTATCTTTTAACGCTTTGAAAACCTAAAAATTATAAAGCGTTGCAACACGAAATGATTGAATAATTTGGAGAGTTCTGTTGTTGTCGTTTAAATTTACGAAACTACGAAGATTGCTTATATAAGGTATAAAATACTTAAACTGTGTACGGCCGGCGGAATAGCCGAGAGGGCTAATGCATTTTTACTTCAGACTAACTCCAGGACTCCGGGGTCACTGGTTTGAGCCCTGGTACCGGCTACTTTTTTTTCCTTTTTTAAATTTTATTCTTGATTTTTTACTGGAGCTTTTAAGAACCAATGTTTACATTTATCAATATAAAGCATTAAATGACAAACTTCAAAATATGCCAAAATCTGTGAAAAGGCCACTTTAAGGTATGTAACAATGTTAGATATAGTGAAACTGTTGTCATAACTGAAAAAGTAAAGTAAGAGTTTCTGTTTCCAATCAAGACATTTAAGGATTAACTATTACTGGCACAAGTATCTTCGGTTACATAAGTTAATTATCTACAGAGACACCAGTTTCCAGGCACTCATTGAGAGAAGCCCTACCCCCAATGCCCCTCACCTTGAGTATGGAGGACATGTCCATGGGCTGCTCAATGACGTCATAGTAATCCTTGATGAACTTCTTGTTCACTGGGTTCAGGAACGGCCACGTCTGAAATATATAGTCCACATTCACACCTGTAAGTGTTATTAATATTTGTCTTCCTGATATTTTAAAATGAATTGAATTACATTTGTAATGTCACTTTTGGATTTATCTATGTTTATAATTGATACATTTGTTTATAATTGTTTTCACAGTAGAAACCTGATGGCTCTAACTCATATGGCTCAAATTTCAAAATGGCTGTTCAAAGCACCAATTTTTTTTATTGCTATATATACATGAAAATTTATACTTCAGATGCAAATATGTTGAAGACTGATGAAAATGTGTTTAAGAAACTGTTTGGATCATTTATCAGATTGCTTGAGCTTTTCTTGTCAGTCCCCAAAAATTAGCCATCAGGTTTTCGACTATATATCTTTTGAAAAAAATAACCTTCATATGAAACATTGTTAAATGACAATATATTTGACTTTCATACGAATATTTGAACATGACATCTCCCCATTTCGATCATTTTGCCGACCACGACATACATTTTCTACGGCCTTGATCTGGTTGAGGATGGTCTCCAGGATAAAGGAGAGGGCCACCTGGTCGTTGTCATCCAGCAGAGGGTTGATGGCCTTCTCCAGACGCATCAGCTTGTCCTCTTTCTGTAAAACAGCTGGCAGACTTAGAAGAACAGTGAGCCTTGCTCTGAGAAAACAGGGCTTAATGCATGAGTGTGAAGTGTCATCTCACATTAGCCTGTGCAGTCCATACAGGCTAATCAGGAACTACACTTTCCACCTAAATTGGATTTTGGCTATGAAGAGACTCCCTTTAAACTAAAAATAAAATAAAAGTCGAAAGTGTTGTTCCTGATTAGCCTGTGCAGAGTTCCTAGACTAGTTTTGGACGATATTTTATGCATGTGCATTAAGCCCCATTTTCCCAGAACGTGGCTCAATAACTTTATTTTATCTACATATTTTTTTAAATAGTGTTTTCATAGAAGTTTCCATGAAAACAAGGCAATTGAAAGCTTAAGCGGTGCCATATCCCTACCGTGATTTATTGGACCATATGTGCCCTTGACCTTAGTTAGTGTGAAATCCTCATGCCTTCAGCACATTGTGGTTGCAAGCTACATGAAAATCCTTGAAAGAGCACAGGCAATATAGAATGGACATACAACTAAGAAGTGGACATAAAAATGGGAGGCTTAAATAGGCTTTCCAATGAAGTACTTCTGATATTCTTATGAACAATAAAAGCTGCGCCATGAGCGCATGATACGCCCGTCGTTCGCCAATGAAGTAGTAAGGTAATAAATAACCCTTTGAATCATTTTTTTACTTCAGTTTATTTGTATTTGAATACATGGTTTATTTTATAAGTACATGAGCATGGAAATCACGAAATTTTGACGAACAAAGTCCCATAACTCTGGAACGACAATTCAGAATTCCGTCAAAAACGAAAGGGGATCAGGGTTTATCAATATTAAGATTGTGTTGAAATTTGAAAAAAATCCATCGAAGGATATTTGAGCTACAGTAGGACATTCAATGAAATCACGAAATTTTGACGAACAAAGTCCCATAACTCTGGAACGACAATTCAGAATTCCGTCAAAAACGAAAGGGGATCAGGGTTTATCAATATTAAGATTGTGTTAAAATTTGAAGAAAATCTGTCAAAGGATATTTGACGTAGCGTACGACATTAACAGACGGACGGACGGACGGACGGACGGACAGACGGACGCGGGGTATACCATAATACGTCCCGTCATAGACTGGCGTATAAAAAATCCATCGGGGGATATTTGAGCTACAGTAGGATACATGAACAACAATAACATTTAAGGTCACAGTGACCTTGACCTTAGAATGAATGACCTTGAAATGACCAGTGGTCATCTAAGTGTGCTTGCAAACCTTCATGTCAAGTTTGAAGACTCTATGTCCAAGCATACCAAAGTTATAACAATTTTAACATTTTAACATTTAAGGTCACAGTGACCTTGACCTTCAAATGAATGACATTGAAATGACCAGTGGTCATCTTCTAGTACTGGCCAATCTTTATTTCAAGTTTGAAGACTCTAGGTACAAGCATACCAAAGTTATAACATGAAATAAGAACTTTAACATTTTTACATTCAAGGTCAGTGACCTTGACCTTCAAATGAATGACCTTGAAATGTCCAGGGGTTACTTACTAGTTCTGGCCAACCTTCATGTCAAGTTTCAAGACTCTAGGTCCAAGCATACCAAAGTTATAACAACTTTAACATTTTTACATTCAAGGTCACAGTGACCTTGACCTTCAAATGAATGACCTTGAAATGTCCAGTGGTTACTTACTAGTTCTGGCCAACCTTCATGTCAAGTTTCAAGACTCTAGGTCCAAGCATACCAAAGTTATAACAACTTTAACATTTTTATATAGCTACAGTAGGACATTCAATGAAATCACGAAATTTTGACGAACAAAGTCCCATAACTCTGGAACGACAATTCAGAATTCCGTCAAAAACGAAAGGGGATCAGGGTTTATCAATATTAAGATTGTGTTGAAATTTGAAAAAAATCCATCGAAGGATATTTGAGCTACAGTAGGACATTCAATGAAATCACGAAATTTTGACGAACAAAGTCCCATAACTCTGGAACGACAATTCAGAATTCCGTCAAAAACGAAAGGGGATCAGGGTTTATCAATATTAAGATTGTGTTAAAATTTGAAGAAAATCTGTCAAAGGATATTTGACGTAGCGTACGACATTAACAGACGGACGGACGGACGGACGGACGGACGGACGGACGGACGGACGGACAGACGGACGGACAGACGGACGGACAGACGGACGCGGGGTATACCATAATACGTCCCGTCATAGACGGGCGTATAAAAAGTAAGTCTTTCTATTTAAATAGCAGTTACTTCCTTATTAAAATCAGGGATCATATACGTGTCTGTTTTTCCAGTCTCAGATCAACTGGTTCCAAAAGAGACTGATTCAACTGTTAATCAGTTTGACCATATTAATCTTTTCACATAAAAAACAACATGAGCTTTCTAGGAGAATTGGTTGAATGTTCACACAGATATTATCTGTGCTAATCCTGCATTGTACCTCTGCCAGTCTGCGTAGACAGTGGTCTAACATGGTCTGGGCAGATATAGTGATGACACTCTTGGGACCTGAAAACAGTCTAAATGTAATACACTAAATAGCTATCATCAAATACATCAAAACATTACATCTTACATTAGCACAGGGAACAAAAGGCATCTCCAGTCCACATACCTCGTCTAATGACCTGGGCCCATATTTACACAGATCCTTCAAAAAACCGTAGGAAATTACCTTAAATTCATTAAGTTCGGTAAGTTTCTGGCTTTGTTTTTTTTTCTTCAAATATTTTCATATTAATATGTTTGAAACATTAAATATTGCTACAGTAATAAATATATTAAGCTTTTGTAAGCGGAAAACGTCAGATTACTTCCAAAACCTGTATCTGAAATTTTCAACTTGAGTAAAATTTCCCTATTGAGCTTTGTGAATAATGACCCTTGTCATCCAGAAGGCAATCTAACAGTAGCAGCTGGTACCACAAAACCACTATCAATGTCAGGGAAAATATAGGTGATCATTTCAAAATATTCTATGTATCAAGTTCAATTAATAAATCTTTCCAAATGAGAACATGTAAATATGTGGTGTTTTTTATCAACAAAAGCAATATTTATTAGTATGTCAACTATAAGAATTGCTTGATGAAATAAAGGTTTGTATATCATGGCAGTTAATAATGTTTGATAACTTTGATTGTCAGCTTAACATTTGACAGGCTCTATCGTTATGACATATAATCAGTCCTCAATACATGTAGTTACTAAAATTGCCTTTCCCATACCGTTATACAGTGTGCTGTTCTTCAGTATAAGGTTTACATCCAGTAGAAAATCTTCTCTATTCTGGTACTTCTTGGCCCGGATGTGCTAGAAGGAGAAGGAAAACATTACTTAACTTCCACATAGTTAGTTAATGTTCATTTAATAAACCCATGGTAGCAAATTAACTATGATATAGTAACAACAAGGCTTTACAAGCAAAGTTTGCATCCGATTATCAAAACAGCAGCAAAGACAATGTAATGTTTTAATTCATATAAGGAAAAATCACAAAGATCTATGCAGAGGTAATTGTGTCCTTACAAAGAAAACAATTTAAGTAACTTGAAATGCAGGATCAACAGATTAAAATGTACTCGTTATTTTCATTTCCCTCTTAGATGCAAATTATGTCAGCAAAGGTATCGATAATAAGTAGTGATTGTTTAGCAGTACAAAATGAGATTACAACCTTAACAATGTAATTGCTTTTGGTAGCGGGAAGAGGGCGGCTTTACTGCCATTTCAATCTAACTGTCTCACACTAAAACAAATTTTTTAAATAAAATTCATTTTAATTATTAAATACTTACCTGTTATCGTATGCTTATACTTTCCAAGGGGAAATAACTCATCCGGAATTTTAACTGGGAATCCGCCACCTCAATACCGTAATACAGGCCAGGTTAAACATAGTGCAATGCAACCTAGCCAAAAATCGGGGTGGGAGGTGGGACTTACCGATAACAGGTAAGTATTTAATAATTAAAATGAATTTTATTTAAAAAAATTGTTTTAATGTCATAAATACTGACCTGTTATCGTATGCTGATTTTGCAGCTGCGGTGGGAAGGTTCGTATATATTTTCCCAACACAGTAGAACCCATAAACAGGGTTATCAGCTAATGATATCAAGTAATCTTCGTTAAAACGGTATTAATTATGACTTCTCGGACAGAGTAATATGTCTATGTCGTAAAGAAGACACTACCGTTAGTGAAACCACAACAAGCCCAAACGTATACAAATTGTATTGTTGGCACTTCAGAAAACGAAGATAAAAAGATGACAAGGTGGTCGGATTCCTCCAGTAAACAGCTTAGAGCACGTCAAAAAGTGGGGTGTGATTAATATATGCCCACAAAACAGACAGAGCTCTTAATTCATGCGGTCAGATCCTAAAAAGGAATGAATCCTTAGATAGGATAAGATTAACTTTCCTTAGTCGAGGTCTAACCCCGAGAAATAGAAGCCGCAGACACATCTCCCCCCCTTTTTTGGGGAAATGAAGAGTGTCTTTGAGAACATCGAATGGACTTCTGACTAACACTGCTGAGATAGAACTTCAAAGCCCTGATTGCCCAAAGAAGTTTATCCTCATCTTCATGACTACCAGTTTAAGAAAACTTGGAAACTTGAAGGTAGAAGCCATATAGAGGACTTGATATTAAGCAAGGAATCCTGGCTGACACAACAAAGTGAAAACGACAATAGATCCAACTGGAATTGGTCGTATTCAACAGAAAAAGCATGAATTTCACTTCTCCGTATGGTAAAAGCCATAATAAGAAGGAAAACCGTCTTAAAATTATATTGGAACTGTTAATAAGCCTGATGAAAAAGGTTCATAGGGAGCTCATTAAGCATCCCAACATGTTACACAAGTCAAAACCGCTTAAGAAGGTAAAGGAACGAAAAACATAGTGTTGACGTTCCATAGTTTGGATCAGTTCCAAAATAGGTAAGACAGCACAGAGTTGCGATGACTTACACAAAACAAGGTATACGAAAGCATAATCTCTATCCTTTGATGAAGAAAAGAACAAATTTCTTATCATCAAGAAAAAGATGAGAAAAACCTCTATGTATCTAGCAGAGTGATTAAGGTAATAACTATGCTCTCAATTACCCAGTAAAAAATGAATTTCCATAGAACCTTTATACAGTTCTGATGGAATTATCCTTGCACAAGTAACAAGGATTGAAACTCTTAACAGAAAAACGTTCTTCTGTAGAGATAACTAAAAGTTATTAATGGCCAGACATGAAGTGGCACATGTTTGGATCAGTAAAAATATGTCTCAGTGAGATATGATATTTGACCTGTGAAGAAGTTTCCTGAAAATAATTGTACAGGAGACTTAAAAGGTCGTAGAACCATAATCCCATGGTTCATTAAGTATATTTCATGAAATTATGGCAAAAAAACTCAGTTATTGCAAAAACTCACCAAGAAGGCAAGATATTCCAGTTTATGTCAATGGACGAATGTATAACAATCGCACACCCTGCTGGATCGATTTCTGTGAACTGCATTGTTGACGTTGTTCAGCATACCGGTATACACTGCGATATACGATCGCATAACGCTAATAACTAGCGTTTGATGATAAACAACATTCTTTGATATAGACCGTTCCATAATTTAGCAATTACCCAATTATCTATGTTCACCATGCAACTCGTCTGCAACTTCACTGCCGCGCATGCGCAATTACATTATTGAACCCAACGGAAAAATAATTCGAAAGAAAGAACTGCATGACAAAACGTCCAACAGGGCGTTGAGACGAACTGGTATGAGAAAGACGATAGAGAAAATTTGTTGTTCTTGCAAAGAACGAATAAGTTCCTGATTTCCAGTTACAAGGAGTGATAATATGATCACCTCCGTGTCTTTAAGTAAACCACGACCGATGTGTGATAGTTGAAACCATCACAAAGGAATCGTGAAAATGTGTTGTAAATGAAAAACAGCTAAAAAGAATTTTCGCTTTTCAAGATGTAGATGTGCAGGTGATATTCGTTAGGATACCACATAATTGAGAAAATCAAGATACGTTGTTCTATGTGATCGTCCATAACCTTATCTGCTCACATCTGTATAAGATGTAAGGAAGGTTGTGGTAGAATAAACTATATTCTTGCCAAGATAATCTTCTAGTCTAGACACCACTGAATAGTGGTAAATAATGACAAAAAGATGGAAATCTGTGTCATTAAATAATCCCGAGATTAATACAATTATCTTAAAAATAAAGCTGAAACGGACGTAAGAAAAGACGTCTCAGCAGGAGGACCGGTGACCGGACCGGTAAATACCGACCGGTGACCGGAACCATTTGTCAAGGATGGGTGGGCAAAGAAACCACGGCAAGCCGAACTTTCCCACTCCAAACACACTTGAAAATTGGTAGAATAGGACAGTGTTTAACACTTATAAGTTTATGACCTATCTACAAAATATAGCCTCTTCTTGAACCAATAACAGGCGCCTTTAAAATCCTGGATAATACAGGTCGCGAAGTCATCGATTTGCGAAGTACGGAAATATGATTGATAGTGGTACCTCCGGAATCGGAGGTGTGATGGCAGAAAAAGGTGAAAACCCTAGGGGTAACCTTAAGCGGGTCCACGCTTGCCGGTAGAATGCATGGAAGTCTTAAATTCTGACTTGATTAATCCATTTACTTCAAGACTTCTTACCGGGACGAATTCCGAAAGGAATACGACCAGTTATAGGAAGACAGCCTGTTATGGCCAGAAGTGTAATAGAAGAATAACTTTAAGATGAGGTCCCTCCAGATCCTAGGATCTAAGATCTGAGTTCAATAGGTCCTAAGCCATCTACAAGACTGTAGCCGCTATGCGGTCAATCTGATAGGCAATCCTATGTATCAGAACTCTTGTTGATTCCAGTAGCTTGAAAATATGCACTGCCGTAGGAGCAATAGAAAAGCAGAAGTCGATACAAATGTCGTCTTGCTAATCCTGCTAGCGTCATTAATATGTCCCAACTGTTCCGTGACACTGACTGCAAAGTCTGTAGCCGACAGGTAAAGGCGGTTAAAACAATTTTTTTAAATAAAATTCATTTTAATTATTAAATACTTACCTGTTATCGTATGCTTATACTTTCCAAGGGGAAATAACTCATCCGGAATTTTAACTGGGAATCCGCCACCTCAATACCGTAATACAGGCCAGGTTAAACATAGTGCAATGCAACCTAGCCAAAAATCGGTAACCAACCCTCAATATTCTTTCAATATATATACAAAAATATTAATCGAATAGCGGGGTGGGAGGTGGGACTTACCGATAACAGGTAAGTATTTAATAATTAAAATGAATTTTATTTAAAAAATTTGTTTTAATGTCATAAATACTGACCTGTTATCGTATGCTGATTTTGCAGCTGCGGTGGGAAGGTTCGTATATATTTTCCCAACACAGTAGAACCCATAAACAGGGTTATCAGCTAATGATATCAAGTAATCTTCGTTAAAACGGTATTAATTATGACTTCTCGGACAGAGTAATATGTCTATGTCGTAAAGAAGACACTACCGTTAGTGAAACCACAACAAGCCCAAACGTATACAAATTGTATTGTTGGCAATTCAGAAAACGAAGATAAAAAGATGACAAGGTGGTCGGATTCCTCCAGTAAACAGCTTAGAGCACGTCAAAAATGGGGTGTGATTAATATATGCCCACAAAACAGAGAGAGCTCTTAATTCATGCGGTCAGATCCTAAAAAGGAATGAATCCTTAGATAGGATAAGATTAACTTTCCTTAGTCGAGGTCTAACCCCGAGAAATAGAAGCCGCAGACACATCTCCCCCCCCTTTTTTGGGGAAATGAAGAGTGTCTTTGAGAACCTCGAATGGACTTCTGACTAACACTGCTGAGATAGAACTTCAAAGCCCTGATTGCCCAAAGAAGTTTATCCTCATCTTCATGACTTCCAGTTTAAGAAAACTTGGAAACTTGAAGGTAGAAGCCATATAGAGGACTTGATATTAAGCAAGGAATCCTGGCTGACACAACAAAGTGAAAACGACAATAGATCCAACTGAAATTGGTCGTATTCATCAGAAAAAGCATGAATTTCACTTCTCCGTATGGTAAAAGCCATAATAAGAAGGAAAACCGTCTTAAAATTATATTGGAACTGTTAATAAGCCTGATGAAAAAGGTTCATAGGGAGCTCATTAAGCATCCCAACATGTTACACAAGTCAAAACCGCTTAAGAAGGTAAAGGAACGAAAAACATAGTGTTGACGTTCCATAGTTTGGATCAGTTCCAAAATAGGTAAGACAGCACAGAGTTGCGATGACTTACACAAAACAAGGTATACGAAAGCATAATCTCTATCCTTTGATGAAGAAAAGAACAAATTCTTATCATCAAGAAAAAGATGAGAAAAACCTCTATGTATCTAGCAGAGTGATTAAGGTAATAACTATGCTCTCAATTACCCAGTAAAAAAATGAATTTCCATAGAACCTTTATACAGTTCTGATGGAATTATCCTTGCACAAGTAACAAGGATTGAAACTCTAACAGAAAAACGTTCTTCTGTAGAGATAACTAAAAGTTATTAATGGCCAGACATGAAGTGGCACATGTTTGGATCAGTAAAAATATGTCTCAGTGAGATATGATATTTGACCTGTGAAGAAGTTTCCTGAAAATAATTGTACAGGAGACTTAAAAGGTCGTAGAACCATAATCCCATGGTTCATTAAGTATATTTCATGAAATTATGGCAAAAACTCAGTTATTGCAAAAACTCACCAAGAAGGCAAGATATTCCAGTTTATGTCAATGGACGAATGTATAACAATCGCACACCCTGCTGGATCGATTTCTGTGAACTGCATTGTTGACGTTGTTCAGCATACCGGTATACACTGCGATATACGATCGCATAACGCTAATAACTAGCGTTTGATGATAAACAACATTCTTTGATATACTATGTACACCATGCAACTCGTCTGCAACTTCACTGCCGCGCATGCGCAATTACATTATTGAACCCAACGGAAAAATAATTCGAAAGAAAGAACTGCAGGACAAAAGGTCCAACAGGGCTTTGAGACGAACTGGTATGAGAAAGACGATAGAGAAAATTTGTTGTTCTTGCAAAGAACGAATAAGTTCCTGATTTCCAGTTACAAGGAGTGATAATATGATCACCTCCGTGTCTGTAAGTAAACCACGACCGATGTGTGATAGTTGAAACCATCACAAAGGAATCGTGAAAATGTGTTGTAAATGAAAAACAGCTAAAAAGAATTTTCGCTTTTCAAGATGTAGATGTGCAGGTGATATTCGTTAGGATACCACATAATTGAGAAAATCAAGATACGTTGTTCTATGTGATCGTCCATAACCTTATCTGCTCACATCTGTATAAGATGTAAGGAAGGTTGTGGTAGAATAAACTATATTCTTGCCAAGATAATCTTCTAGTCTAGACACCACTGAATAGTGGTAAATAATGACAAAAAGATGGAAATCTGTGTCATTAAATAATCCCGAGATTAATACAATTATCTTAAAAATAAAGCTGAAACGGACGTAAGAAAAGACGTCTCAGCAGAAGGACCGGTGACCAGACCGGTAAATACCGACCGGTGACCGGAACCATTTGTCAAGGATGGGTGGGCAAAGAAACCACGGCAAGCCGAACTTTCCCACTCCAAACACACTTGAAAATTGGTAGAATAGGACAGTGTTTAACACTTATAAGTTTATGACCTATCTACAGAATATAGCCTCTTCTTGAACCAATAACAGGCGCCTTTAAAATCCTGGATAATACAGGTCGCGAAGTCATCGATTTGCGAAGTACGGAAATATGATTGATAGCGGTACCTCCGGAATCGGAGGTGTGATGGCAGAAAAAGGTGAAAACCCTAGGGGTAACCTTAAGCGGGTCCACGCTTGCCGGTAGAATGCATGGAAGTCTTAAATTCTGACTTGATTAATCCATTTACTTCAAGACTTCTAACCTGGACGAATTCCGAAAGGAATACGACCAGTTATAGGAAGACGGCCTGTTATGGCCAGAAGTGTAATAGAAGAATAACTTTAAGATGAGGTCCCTCCAGATCCTAGGATCTAAGATCTGAGTTCAATAGGTCCTAAGCCATCTACAAGACTGTAGCCGCTATGCGGTCAATCTGATAGGCAATCCTATGTATCGGAACTCTTGTTGATTCCAGTAGCTTGAAAATATGCACTGCCGTAGGAGCAATAGAAAAGCAGAAGTCGATACAAATGTCGTCTTGCTAATCCTGCTAGCGTCATTAATGTGTCCCAACTGTTCCGTGACACTGACTGCAAAGTCTGTAGCCGACAGGTAAAGGCGGTTAAAACAATTCATCCTTCGGGTCTCGAACATAAATTAATAGAGGTCAAATAGTAATGTTCGACCTCAATGCTAGTCTCCGAGCCCACTTCAGCCGATCTATCTGCAAGACCAGTAGTCTGCATGTAGCCGGTTGAGATAGAAGAACAAATAACAGATATAGCATGATTTGGTAACCGTCGCCAGTAGAACATCAGTATTGAAAAACACAAAAAGTCATGTAGATTGTTGAATCCATAAAATATAGTATTCAATACAATCATAGCCAGGGGTATACAACTATGTAATGTAGACGATACCCGTGATACTAAAAATTGACCGATGAAAACACAGTGGAATACCGGTAATTGGTAAGTGGTGACCGAACCGGACCGGTCAATGACCGGTAACTGTAGCCCGGTGAACGGACCAGTCATAATATGACCGGTGACGTTACCAGTTAAAGACCGAAAAATGGTGGAATCCATATGGTCTGTTATCAATGTCAAGCACTGCTCGGAAAAGAAGATCATGCCAAAAAAATCCAATCCGATGGCGATGAGACTCCACTTATTCTGACCGGTGATCAGTGATCGGTGATATGACCGATGAATGGTGACCGATGTCCGGTGATCGGGACCGGTATAATATAACTGCGTCAGAATGGAAATATCTGGTGCAGAAGAATGACCATCCACGAAGTCATCTGATAATGTTAACCGGAAAACAACGGTAGATTATCAGTATTAATAGGCATAAGTGTCCTTGTAGTCGTAGTGGAGAAAAGAACAGCTTATCCCGAAGCCTGAATGTTAAACGAACTAGTGTTCGTATACAACTACGGCTCGGTGACTGCAACATGTGTGGATGCCATAAGAAGAACCATCACACGTGGAATGGAGACATGATATTCCTAAAGGAATAAAATGGAGAACGTCGATATGACCAGTAGGTTCATTAACGCCTACGTGAGAAGTGGCGACATCCATATAACTTCGATGCCGAAATATTGTTCGGCTACGCTGGAAATATTGACTTCTACAATATTGTCTCCGTGAGCATTGACATGATCGCTTACGAGCGTATCAACGCCGAGAACTGCTCAATGAAGGAGAGGTATGTTCGATAAATATCCAGTGGTGCTCAATGCAGTCCGCTGATGTCTACGTGAAGGTTGACGACGTCCTCGTTTCCTGCGATGTCAAGATCTGGATCGGCCGAGATGTGGATCGGCTGCGATGAGACCGAGATCTTCTAGAATAACGTCTCCGTGAGTGACGACGTGATCGCTTACGAGAGCCGCGATGATGAGAACTGCTCGACGAAGAAGAGCGTGTCCGATGTCTAATCCTTGATGAAGACGATGTATTCAACGAAGAATAGGAGAATAATTCAATGAAGAAGACCGAGTTCTTCTTCTTGACCGGTGACTGGTGTTATCGGTGGCAGGCCTAACTGATGACTGTTGACCGGTGACCGGAGCGGTGATCAATGACCGGACCTGTGACCGGACCGGACCGTTGACATGACCGGACCGGTGACATGACCGGACCGGTGACATGACCGGTGACCGGACCGGACCGGTGACATGACCGGTGACCGGACCGGTGACATGACCGGTGACCGGTCCGGACCGGTGACCGGACCGGACCGGTGATCAATGACCGGACCGGTGACCGGACCGGACCGGTGACCGGACCGGACCGGTGACATGACCGGTGACATGACCGGTGACCGGACCGGTGACATGACCGGTGACCGGACCGGACCGGTGACCGGACCGGACCGGTGATCAATGACCGGACCGGACCGGTGACCGGACCGGTGACCGGACCGGACCGGTGACATGACCGGTGACCGGACCGGACCGGTGACATGACCGGTGACCGGACCGGTGACATGACCGGTGACCGGACCGGTGATCAATGACCGGACCGGACCGGTGACCGGACCGGCCGGTCAGACGTCGATCAATGGTCCGTGATCAACGTCCCCGGTGACGTACCGGTCATATCATGACCAGTGTTGTCACCGGATAATGACCGTATGGCGGATGCCAAATGGTCCGGCATTGGTCGATGTCCTTGACCAATGCCATCGGGCAAAGACCGGCTGACGGGTGTCGCCATATGGTCTGATGTTGACCGACTGTCTAAGAGACTTAGCATAGTACGGTCGCGATCGTGCCCGATACCCGGTGACTGATACTGCAACTATCATCCATGATCTGCGAAGTCATCGGGTATTTATCCACTCTTGTTTCTGCGACCATCATGTAGTCGAATATATGAAAAACAAGAGCAAAGCATATTCAACCATAAACTGGTCACAGACCAGATTATCATACGGCACATAAAATCATTATTTGACCATAATGAAAATTATAATAATACTGCCGTAGATCATGAATTAAAAAAAAAGTTTAATTCAAAACAGATGAAAAATAAAATGACGATCAATTAGATTGTCATACGGAACGTTAAAATCATTATTGCACACAATGGCAAATGATAAACAATCTGTCAATAGAAGAACACGCTTTGCACGATCTCGTAACACATTAGAAGAACATGCTTTGCACGTTCTAGCAATGTATTAGAAGAGCACGTTTTGCACGTGGTCGTTCGCGCCTGAAAACACCCAGCATGGTAGAAATAAACCATTGTTCGATAAAAACAAGCATGGCTTACCTTTTACAAATGAAACAAAATCCATTAAATCCACACAAATTAATCCGAATGAGAAATAAAAAGATAAATAACACAATTTATCTATTCAAAACCCCAATCAACCAAGTGAAAAACAATATTTTAATTCAGAGCCGTAAAAGACACGTATACACCTGGTTGATCCGGAAAGAATATTGAGGGTTGGTTACCGATTTTTGGCTAGGTTGCATTGCACTATGTTTAACCTGGCCTGTATTACGGTATTGAGGTGGCGGATTCCCAGTTAAAATTCCGGATGAGTTATTTCCCCTTGGAAGGTATAAGCATACGATAACAGGTCAATATTTATGACATTAAAACAATTCATCCTTCGGGTCTCGAACATAAATTAATAGAGGTCAAATAGTAATGTTCGACCTCAATGCTAGTCTCCGAGCCCACTTCAGCCGATCTATCTGCAAGACCAGTAGTCTGCATGTAGCCGGTTGAGATAGAAGTACAAATAACAGATATAGCATGATTTGGTAACCGTCGCCAGTAGAACATCAGTATTGAAAAACACAAAAAGTCATGTAGATTGTTGAATCCATAAAATATAGTATTCAATACAATCATAGCCAGGGGTATACAACTATGTAATGTAGACGATACCCGTGATACTAAAAATTGACCGATGAAAACACAGTGGAATACCGGTAATTGGTAAGTGGTGACCGAACCGGACCGGTCAATGACCGGTAACTGTAGCCCGGTGAACGGACCAGTCATAATATGACCGGTGACGTTACCAGTTAAAGACCGAAAAATGGTGGAATCCATATGGTCTGTTATCAATGTCAAGCACTGCTCGGAAAAGAAGATCATGCCAAAAAATCCAATCCGATGGCGATGAGACATCACTTATTCTGACCGGTGATCAGTGATCGGTGATATGACCGATGAATGGTGACCGATGTCCGGTGATCGGGACCGGTATAATATAACTGCGTCAGAATGGAAATATCTGGTGCAGAAGAATGACCATCCACGAAGTCATCTGATAATGTTAACCGGAAAAACAACGGTAGATTATCAGTATTAATAGGCATAAGTGTCCTTGTAGTCGTAGTGGAGAAAAGAACAGCTTATCCCGAAGCCTGAATGTTAAACGAACTAGTGTTCGTATACAACTACGGCTCGGTGACTGCAACATGTGTGGATGCCATAAGAAGAACCATCACACGTGGAATGGAGACATGATATTCCTAAAGGAATAAAATGGAGAACGTCGATATGACCAGTAGGTTCATTAACGCCTACGTGAGAAGTGGCGACATCCATATAACTTCGATGCCGAAATATTGTTCGGCTACGCTGGAAATATTGTCTTCTACAATATTGTCTCCGTGAGCATTGACATGATCGCTTACGAGCGTATCAACGCCGAGAACTGCTCAATGAAGGAGAGGTATGTTCGATAACTATCCAGTGGTGCTCAATGCAGTCCGCTGATGTCTACGTGAAGGTTGACGACGTCCTCGTTTCCTGCGATGTCGAGATCTGGATCGGCCGAGATGTGGATCGGCTGCGATGAGACCGAGATCTTCTAGAATAACGTCTCCGTGAGTGACGACGTGATCGCTTACGAGAGCCGCGACGATGAGAACTGCTCGACGAAGAAGAGCGTGTCCGATGTCTAATCCTTGATGAAGACGATGTATTCAACGAAGAATAGGAGAATAATTCAATGAAGAAGACCGAGTTCTTCTTCTTGACCGGTGACTGGTGTTATCGGTGGCAGGCCTAACTGATGACTGTTGACCGGTGACCGGAGCGGTGATCAATGACCGGACCGGTGACCGGACCGGTGACCGGACCGGACCGTTGACATGACCGGTGACCGGACCGGTGACATGACCGGTGACCGGACCGGTGACATGACCGGTGACCGGACCGGACCGGTGACCGGACCGGACCGGTGATCAATGACCGGACCGGTGACCGGACCGAACCGGTCACCGGACCGGTGACATGACCGGTGACCGGACCGGTGACATGACCGGTGACCGGACCGGACCGGTGATCAATGACCGGACCGGTGACCGGACCGGTGACCGGACCGGACCGGTGACATGACCGGTGACCGGACCGGTGACCGGACCGGACCGGTGACATGACCGGTGACCGGACCGGTGACATGACCGGTGACCGGACCGGTGATCAATGACCGGACCGGACCGGTGACATGACCGGTGACCGGACCGGCCGGTCAGACGTCGATCAATGGTTCGTGATCAACGTCCCCGGTGACGTACCGGTCATATCATGACCAGTGTTGTCACCGGATAATGACCGTATGGCGGATGCCAAATGGTCCGGCATTGGTCGATGTCCTTGACCAATGCCATCGGGCAAAGACCGGCTGACGGGTGTCGCCATATGGTCTGATGTTGACCGACTGTCTAAGAGACTTAGCATAGTACGGTCGCGATCGTGCCCGATACCCGGTGACTGATACTGCAACTATCATCCATGATCTGCGAAGTCACCGGGTATTTATCCACTCTTGTTTCTGCGACCATCATGTAGTCGAATATATGAAAAACAAGAGCAAAGCATATTCAACCATAAACTGGTCACAGACCAGATTATCATACGGCACATAAAATCATTATTTGACCATAATGAAAATTATAATAATACTGCCGTAGATCATAAATTAAACAAAAGTTTAATTCAAAACAGATGAAAAATAAAATGACGATCAATTAGATTGTCATACGGAACGTTAAAATCATTATTGCACATAATGGCAAATGATAAACAATCTGTCAATAGAAGAACACGCTTTGCACGATCTCGTAACACATTAGAAGAACATGCTTTGCACGTTCTAGCAATGTATTAGAAGAGCACGTTTTGCACGTGGTCGTTCGCGCCTGAAAACACCCAGCATGGTAGAAATAAACCATTGTTCGATAAAAACAAGCATGGCTTACCTTTTACAAATGAAACAAAATCCATTAAATCCACACAAATTAATCCGAATGAGAAATAAAAAGATAAATAACACAATTTATCTATTCAAAACCCCAATCAACCAAGTGAAAAACAATATTTTAATTCAGAGCCGTAAAAGACACGTATACACCTGGTTGGTCCGGAAAGAATATTGAGGGTTGGTTACCGATTTTTGGCTAGGTTGCATTGCACTATGTTTAACCTGGCCTGTATTACGGTATTGAGGTGGCGGATTCCCAGTTAAAATTCCGGATGAGTTATTTCCCCTTGGAAAGTATAAGCATACGATAACAGGTCAGTATTTATGACATTAAAAACTGGCAGCACACATAACAGAAATACCCATAATTTGTTTGTTTGGTAAAAATAGTTTCATTCATGGCCCTACTTATGATGTAAGGAGTGAACTTTGCTCACCTCTCGTATTGTCTGGAGATCCATGGGTTCCTTGACAATTGTGAAGTAGTCTGGAACAATCTTGGCATTCACTGGATACAGGAACGGGTGAGTCTGAAAAGCCAACAGAGGATCATCAAACTTCAGAAACAGTGTCAGTAGAAATTATTGTTGCCATCCGCTGGTCTTTTATGTAAGACAAGAGATTCACTGCCTATACAATATAGGATAAAACATACACAAGACTGAAGTCCAAACTTATTTTAATACAGTTTCATCAATAAATACTTAAGTACCTGTAAATATTTTTGTACATATATTTTAACAATAGTTTTTCAATGTTGACAAGAAATTGTAAGTTAATGTTCACTGGCATGTCCCTTACTTTTTTCCAGACCAGATTGTGTTTTACACTAACACATCTCATCAATATGAACACTTTTATCTCTATCAGTACTCACATTGGGCATGTCCCTCATTTCGTTGAGCACTTGTTCAAAGATGGTAGACATGGTAACAACAGGGTCAGTCCTTCGACGATTGGATGACTGACGTGGTTTCTAATGACAGAATTAAAAATAAGATACTATATCTGTATAATATGTGGGCAGTTCAACATGGTATTAATAAAAACAGTGTCACTGTATCTTATCAAGCAAGACTTGCTTATATTTCACCAAGCATTTGTGTATCCACAAGCATTTGTGTGTGGCCAACCAATTGTGGCAATCAAAGAATTTTGTCTCATCACAGATTTGTGTCACCAATCAATTTTGTCTCATCACAGATTTGTGTCACCAATCAATTTTGTCTCATCAAGCATTTGTCACCAAGAAATTGTGTCTCTTCACAGATTTGTGTCACCAAGCAATTTTGTCTAGATACACATTTGTGTCACCAAGCCAGGTGTCTGAACATGCATTTGTGTCACCAAGCAATTGTGTCTCCACAAGCAGTTATGCCTCACCTTCAGATAATCACAGTGTATAGTAGAGCCTGCTTTCTTCCTTTTCTTGTTTTCCATGGCCTGTTTGGGGAACTTCAGCACCAGAGACTTCCTCTTGATCTGTTCCGCACTGTAAAACAACCATCCTCTCAATAGAAACAGTTCCATGCATAATATGGACGAACATTTGCATACTTTATAATCCGGAGGTTACAAACATGTAGTGATACTAATCTTGCAAACACTCTATCCATTAACACTGCACTAAACAATACTGCCAGTTATCGGAATAGAGATTAACAAGGGACAAAATTGTCACAAAACCAGGTTTTCATTGTGAAAAAAAATCTGATAAAGGGAGAAAACTCAAACTGAACTTTTGAAATGAACAAACAAAATTAACCCCCTTTGTAAGTTTGTTTTTTAAAAAAATCTATTTTTAGTCGTGGCGACCTTGACATTGGAGATATTGACGTGATTCTTTCGTTCGACACACCGTCCCATGATGGTGAACAAATGTGCCAAATGATTTTAAAATCTCACAATGAATGACATAGTTATGGCCAGGACAAGCTCATTTATGGCCATTTTTGACCTTTGAACTCAAAGTGTGACCTTGACCTTGGAGATATCGACGTAATTATTTCGCGTGACACACCGTCCAATGATGGTGAACAAATGTGCCAAATGATTTTAAAATCTGACAATGAACGACATAGTTATGGCCCGGACAAGCTTGTTCCGCCCGCCCGCCAGCCCGCCAGCCAGCCCGCCAGCCAGCCAGCCCGCATACGCCAATCTAATAACCAGTTTTTTCCTTTGGAAAACCTGGTTAAAAATATCAGCCCTAACCCCATAAATCATTAACCTTCATCTCAGTTTCTAAATAATGATCATAGCTTTGTGTAGAGTTTGAATATAGATCCCCAGACACTAGCTCTACAAACTTAACCCAGCCAGCCATGATTCCCAGACCATATCATGGCATAGATCTAAAAACTCTACCAGACCTGCAGCTCTACAAACTTAACCCAGCCAGCCATGATTCCCAGACCATATCATGGCATAGATCTAAAAACTCTACCAGACCTGCAGCTCTACAAACTTAACCCAGCCAGTCATGATTCCCAGACCATATCATGGCATAGATCTACAAACACTACCAGACCCGCAGCTCTACAAACTCAACCCAGCCAGCCATGATCCCCAGACCATATCATGGCATAGATCTAAAAACTCTACCAGACCTGCAGCTCTACAACTCAACCCAGCCAGCTATGATTCCCAGACCATATCATGGCATAGATCTAAAACTCTACCAGACCCGCAGCTCTACAAACTCAACCCAGCCAGCCATGATCCCCAGACCATATCATGGCATAGATCTAAAAACACTACCAGACACTAGCTCTACAAACTCAACCCAGCCAGTCATGATTCCCATACCATATCATGGCATAGATCTAAAAACTCTACCAGACCCGCAGCTCTACAAACTCAACCCAGCCAGCCATGATCCCCAGACCATATCATGGCATAGATCTAATAACTCTACCGGACACTAGCTCTACAAACTCAACCCAGCCAGCCATGATCCCCATACCATATCATGGCATAGATCTAAAAACTCTACCAGACCTGCAGCTCTACAAACTCAACCCAGCCAGCCATGATTCCCAGACCATATCATGGCATAGATCTAAAAACTCTACCAGACCCGCAGCTCTACAACTCACCCAGCCAGCCATGATCTCCAGACCATATCATGGCATAGATCTAAAAACTCTACCAGACCTGCAGCTCTACAAACTCAACCCAGCCAGCCATGATCCCCAGACCATATCATGGCATAGATCTAAAACCTCTACCAGACCCGCAGCTGTACAAACTCAACCCAGCCAGCCATGATCTCCAGACCATATCACGGCATAGATCTAAAAACTCTACCAGACCTGCAGCTCTACAAACTCAACCCAGCCAGCCATGATCCCCAGACCATAGCATGGCATAGATCTAAAACTCTACCAGACACTAGCTCTACAAACTCAACCCAGCCAGTCATGATTCCCATACCATATCATGGCATAGATCTAAAAACTCTACCAGACCCGCAGCTCTACAAACTCAACCCAGCCAGCCATGATCCCCAGACCATATCATGGCATAGATCTAATAAGTCTACCGGACACTAGCTCTACAAACTCAACCCAGCCAGCCATGATCCCCATACCATATCATGGCATAGATCTAAAAACTCTACCAGACCTGCAGCTCTACAAACTCAACCCAGCCAGCCATGATTCCCAGACCATATCATGGCATAGATCTAAAAACTCTACCAGACCCGCAGCTCTACAAACTCAACCCAGCCAGCCATGATCCCCAGACCATAGCATGGCATAGATCTAAAACCTCTACCAGACCCGCAGCTCTACAAACTCAACCCAGCCAACCATGATCCCCAGAGCGTAGCACTATAAGGCACATACTGTTCCAGGAGACTCTTGCTCAGTTTCAGTTTGGTGCCGACCACATCCACCAGCCGTGGTCCTGCAGAGTGTCACCGTGAGCCGTGACCTCCCTCATCAGTCCATGGCGACCTTCACCGGCGCCTCTGTCACTAGCCCCCCCGCCCAGGCTGAACTTGGGGCACTCCTTGTTGGTGCGCATGTGGCCTGTCTGACCACACGCTCCGCACTTCATCTGAAAAAAACAAACATTGGCAATAAGAAAACATTTGCAATATGGAGATTGGGGATAAAGACAGCTGACTTATGACAACAGAAATCAGGATACACTAACCTTAAACATTACATTAAATATAAGTCAACAGACATTGATTTGAGTAAATTATTTACAGCTGAACTTTGTTATATGTAAGAAAGTTAAGTCAAATTCCCAGTTAAGTTAATGCTATTTAAAACTCCAGATTGTCTCTCATCATATTTCATATAAAATATTGAGTCTTTATCGAAGCTTTAATTTCAATTACTAGATCATTCAAAGTGTTTGTTTTTTTTCATTCCTACATATATTTTCATACCTATCATTTATTCATCTGAAAGTTTTCCAACTTGAAAATGGCCTCATAATTAAATCTTGTCAAAGTTGTGCACACATAATAGGGCAGCCAATGTTCGCTAATCTGTGATAGGGAATGTGTGCCGGTACATTTAATGATTGAATAATTATTGGTAAATACAGTTTCTCTCTCAATATTGGCTGATTTAATAATTCAATAATTATTGGTAAATACATTTTCTCTCACAATATTGGCGTGATTACAAAGAGGAGGATAACTCATGCAGCTACAATTAAAACAATGACCAACATTTGATGACATTTGTCGCTGCAGTAATGAATCAGTCACCAAAATGTGTTGATTATTTTGCCTTTTTTTGTTGTTGTTGTTTTTTTTCCCCTTAACATTCTGTTACCAAGACAGAAAGCAGAACTTAAACCAGTCATATCTAACGACACAATTTGCTCTCATCTGATCTAATTGATTGCCAGTGACCTTAGATTGGAGAAGTTGAGCCTCCTTCTTCTTGCGCTTGCTCTCCGACATGATAGGGGCACTCTTCTCCCTCTCCTCGTTCCTCTTGATACGGCGCAGCTGCTCCTGCAGTCGGATACCGGAACACTGGGACTTAAGGCATGTGCATAAAATGTTGTCCCAGATAAGCCTGTGCAATCAACACAGGCTTATCAGGGACGACACTTTCCACTTTTACGTAATTTTTTGTTTAAAAGCCTCTTTAAATGAAATCTAGTCTACACAGGTTTATATGGTATGACACTTTATGCACATGCATTAAGCCCAGTTTTGCCAGAAATGCATCTCATACATAACCATTGTCTTTGTGTATTTTTTTCCACAATTTTCTATACAATAAACTAATTCTTCCTACAAAACACATAGTCTAATGAAGGTTGGACCCTGTGTTGTTATTTGAATCTTAAATGAATGGAGCAAGATAAACATGTGCAAGCCCTGATTTGATTATAAATTGCAGACATGTTCTATTAAATCTTAAATCACATTAGATCATGTGGAATACTAGTCACAAATATACCTTCTCCTCTCTCTCTCTTTCTTCTTTGACATTGTCATCCATTGTTGCAAACTGCTTTCTGAAAATACAGCACAGCAATGATAAAGAAAGCAAAGAATAGCAAGAATTGTCAAAACATCTCAAAATAAGAAAAATGAACATGAACATGTTTGCAGTTTCCATTTGCAATATACAATTAAAGATATTTTTTAAGATTCATAACTTTCTTAAAACAGAGATAAATATAACATGATGCAAATTTATATGGAGCGACTGAAGGAGACATTGTAAGCATCAGTAACAGATTCCATAGCAAACTTGCATGAAGTTGGGATCCTTGGTTTTCTGTATGCGCACATAGGCATCAATGACTGCAGGCTTAAGGACCCACTCAACACGAGTGTACTCCTTCCGTTGTCATCTATGAATGTACGAGTGATCTTCAGTTCTTACCAGCCTACATGGGAGAGAAATGATCTCTGTGTAAAGCTTATAACCAAATCATAAATAAAAAAAACACTAGCTTATAACCAAATCATAATTTAAAAAAAAACACAAGCTCATAACCAAATCATAATTAATCAGAAAATAGCAATTATGATGGAGATGAATATCATGGTGTCAATGTCATATTGGCAAATCCACTAAAAATCTGTATTATTAGTAAAATATCATTTTTTATTTCCTTAAACTATGTAATAAATGTAAACTATTTTTCAGATTGAATGTATTAAGGGTTTTGAAGTTACCAAACAACAACATGTAAACTATCCTAAAAATGACATGAATACACATTTATATATTATAATTGAAATCATTAAGAAATATCCTGTCATGAAACCCAAAGTACCGGTGACGCACCACACTGATTATGGGGGTCCTCCCTACCCAAAGAACAAGCTACATCCTCAGTGCATGCTACACACTACAGTGAAGGCCATAATTCACTTGCAATGGGTTCCTCAATCCTCACAGTAAAGGCTATGCACAACATTTAATGGGTCCATTCTAAAAATAGTACTGGCTGAACCCACAGTAAAGGCAATATCCCACAATACAGGCTACACAACACACTAGCCGGGGTCCACCCACCCCACAATAGAGGCTACACACCACACTATACATGCGGTTCTCACATCCAACAGTACAGATTACACACCCACACTAGCCATGGGGTCCTCCTCCGGCTTGATGTCTTTTTCATTTGTCCTGTTTTCCGTCCATGATCATCCTCTGCAGCTCCCGCCTCTCAGCTTCCTCCCGCTCCATCTGGATCTGTAACACAGATCCGCAGTTGTGGTTAATGTACAATCCAAAATGATGTCAGCCTTTAGCTATGAACAAACACAATTTGTGTGCAATGCCTCATTTCAAACTATTATTCAAATAGATTGTTACATTATTTTAGTAACAGTGACCTTAACCTTGACAGGACTAATTGCAAAATGAGAAAACAGTATTGACCAGAAAACCACTCTTTTGATGCTAAAAAATAAACTCATACACTCATTTAAAAGCTGGTTAATCAAAGAAAATTCTCCTGAGGGCTGGACTTAATGCATGTGCATTAACATCTGCCTCTGATTAGCGTGTGCAACAGCAAAGGAATCAAGAATGACTCTTTCCACCCACGCCAAATTTTGTACTTCCTTCAAAACCAAACAAGAGGGCCTGAAAGGGCCAAAGTCGCTCACCTGAGATAACAAGATATTATTGGGATAAATCTTCTGACCAAGTTCACGAAGATTGGAAAATAATGGGGCCTCTAGAGTGTTAAAAGGTTTACAATAGCATATAAGGAAAAATGCCCCCTGCCCCTGGCAGCCATGTTTTCAAGCAAATGTCACAATTTTCGAACTCATCCAAGATATCATTGTTGAAACCAATCTTCTGACCAAAATTTCATGAAGATTGACAATAAATGTGGCCTCTAGAGAGGTGAACAAGGCAAATGTTGACGACGGACAAAAGGCGATGACAAAAGCTCACCATGAGCACAACCCATGAGCACGTTGTGCTCAGGTGAGCTAAGAATCCTAAAGGTGGAAAGTGTTGTTCCTGAATAGCTGTGCGGACTGCGCAGCTTAATCAAGGACGACACTTTACGCACATACATTAAGTTCTGTTTTCCAGAGACAAGGCTCAAATGACCCACCTGAGATGTTGACTTCTTGCTGGATAACATGCTCTCCAGGTTCGTGCCTATTTCATCAAACTCAGAGTCCTCCGAGCTAGATCCCTCGTCCGTAGACAGGTGCTCCGTCGAGGACGGGAACTGGTCACAATACCATACAAACATCACGTAAAAATCAATAATATTTGTGATTCTACATTTTGTAATCATATGACATTATATTATATGTACATAATGGATTTACATGGATTGTGATTGCCTTATATTTTCACTTCAATTTGGCAA
>NC_068358.1:66739897-66858677 GCF_020536995.1 Dreissena polymorpha | reverse complement strand
GAACATGGATACATGGCAATATGGACATATCACGTCATTTCATTCGTTCCTACGTAAAACATTCTGTAGCTATGGCAACAAATATGACTAGAAATACTGTGTCTGAAAATTGGTGGTTTTTTTTTCTGGATCCTCTGCGATAACTTTTAAAGGTCTTAAATATTTTTTTCTGAAACTTGAACAAACTGGATACATGGCAATATGGACATTATGCACGTCATTTCATTTTGTTCCGACGTAACAAAAATTCTGTTTGCTATGGCAACAAAAGACTAGACATACTGCTGAAAATGGTGGTTTTCTGGATCCTGCGATAACTTTTAAGTTTTTAATATTTTTTCATGTAACTTGAAACATGGATAGATGGCAATATGGACATTATGCACGTCATTTCATTTCGTTTCGACGACGTCAAAATTCTGTTGCTATGGCAACCAAATAGACTAGACATACTGCTGAAAATGGTGGTTTTTCTGGATCCTGCAATAACTTTTAAAGTTCTTAATACTTTTTCATGAAACTTGAAACATGGATAGATGGCAATATGGACATTATGCATGTCATTTCATTTTGTTCCTAAAAAAAAATGGATGCTATCGCAACAAATATATATTTAAAAAAATCTGGAATTTCTGACATGGTGGAGCCGGTAGGGGACTTATATTGCTTGACAATAGTCTGGTTGATGGCAAAATCATAAACTGGTCCCCTCCTAAGTTTGTTCAAATAGTTCCGAGTGAAAAGCTGGATATGCAAGGGGTATATGATTTATATATACTTTCTTTACAACAAAACCTTTTAAAAGGACTGGTGAGCAATCTAGGACCTTCCTGTCCATCACTTTACTTTTTACCAGCTCTACAGACAACGGGTGATATTGAATGCATTGTGACGGTGCTGTTACTGGACATATCAGAGAGCATGGCGACAGGAGAGGCGTGGAAACAAACCAAAACATTTGTCAATGACTTTCTTGAAGGTTTCAGTCTTGTCATTTGCATTAAAATAGTTATTTATGTTTTATAATATGGAGCAGTGCTATAAATAAATCTTTAACAATGGTATCGTAGAATAGTTAGATTGAATCAAATGGTGCTTTTGATGGCTGATTGATGGTGATTGTTGTACAGTTTGTTTAAAGGTTTTTATCAATCATTAGACTAATTTTACATCGCAAGATGATCAAAAACATTTGATTACTGCATGGTTTAAGTCAGACAGATGTTGTTGTTTTTTATTAAAACCTACATTTAAAGTGTTTTGCAAGTTATTTGTTGTCCACGTTTTACGGGGTTTATTGTTCTAGTCTGTTTGCAAATGCTTTTGATTTTTGTCAGCGTTGTTGGTAAACAGGAGAACTTTAAATGCTTTATCGTACGGAAAATAATCATCAAATATTTCGTCCTATTAAGCGTCATGGAGACGCCAGAATTTAAATGAATTACCACCTCATTTTTATAACTGGAAAATATGTTTTCCCACTTATGTATTAGGTGCCTGTATGTTACAGTGTGCACACTCGATATTAAAAATCAATTATTTAAAGAAAAACTGTATTTTGAACGTTTTTAAATGCTTAAATTATGCACACATATTAATGTTAAATATGTTAATGTCGTAACTTCATGCTAACAGTCTAACACAGGTATACGTCTACTTATGCTTTTGTTTTGTCATGAAGTCAGCCTTTAATATTTTTTTAAAAATAGGTTTAAACGAAATAAGATCTATTGGAGATGAGCAACTGAAAGATGAATATGTCGCCGTTGCAACGTTTGGACACGAGACTAGGTTACAAATGCTGCTGTCGTCAAATTATGATTCAGTTCAAGAAAATCGTTGGTAAAATGTTTGACTGCTTAGCTTTAATATTAGTAAAATACAATTGCTTGAAAAAAAATATCAATATGTTTTAACGATTTACTGGTTCCTGTGCTCGTACAGTTCTAGAATGTTAAAATGTGTACTTACAAATTACTTTCGTCATTTTCTACAAATCGTATTTACGCGACATTAATTACTTTGATTGTTCGATGCAGATCGTTGACGCCGGGTGGTCCAAGTCCGTTGTATGGAGGATTATGGATGGGTTTAGCAGGAGCGATGTCATGCAAAAGTTTGTTGTTGTTTTCGTTGCTGTAATGTACATTAATATTCAGTGTATATGCTTAAAATGTTAAATAGATGTGTGCCACAACACTTACAAAGCAAACAAACCCAAACTCAAAAGAACGGAAACTTACTTGATCTTTATTCCCAAGATCATGATGTCTTTCCAAGCCAGTTGCATTATGTTGGTACCTGCACACGTTATATATATATAATCCTACGTTTTGGAAAGCGTTTCAAATTTTCATAAATAGTGTGCTTAAATAACTACAATACGTCTATCCATATGAAGGTTCTTGATAGATTGTATTGCAATATATACTTTACGTCTAACGATTATACAGAGGCAAGGTTCACTAGTAACGGAGTTACCATTCTTCCAAAAATTATCATCCTTTCCGACTATCGACCAACCGAGACATTGCTGACCCAGGGACCCGATGTGCCAGATTGGGAAAAGACTGACGAGGTAGTGAAACATTATTTGTTGTTTATTGATATGGCTGTTATAATTGTATAATTTTGGATTGCAATCATAGTGCATTTTATCGAACTAGAGCAATAATGTATAGCATTAGTATTTAAATATATTTAAGTATATGTGTATCTTAGCCACAAAAGCATTTTTTCATGATGTTATAATATGCTTGTAATTTAGTTGACAGTTTATGCGTTGTGTTTTACCTCATTAAATCTATAGGTTTTGAATTACTGATTGTATTTTACATGCATATTATGTTACTTGTAACCAGGACAAAATACTGTACCGTTTGCTATGCTAGGGATATTTCTTTTAAATTATAAAGACGACCCTTAAAATAGCCTTATTTTCATGGCATCGCCTACGTTAACGTTTTAGACGTTAGCCAACGTCATGTCAGCATTGGGGGACCTAGATCGAAGGGGAATGACAGTGTTTGTTGTGCCTGTGGGAGACTATGATCAGGTAACTAAATAACTAAAGAAAATCATACTTTCGAGATTGAATTCGCAAGTATGAATATATATTTAGTTTGTGAATGTTTTTCTGGAATCGAGATATTTTAAATTCAGCCCATTATCCAAATCCAGTCCTATTCGCTAGCAGGTCAAGATTTGTCTCAAAGTAGCGAATTTGGTCACTACTTATAGTGAACACGTGATTTTCATAAACTATGTTTATCATATGTGTATCTTAAGAGTAAATATCTGCTCTATTGCAACTAATATTAAGGATATATTCTTGTGTGTGAATTTGCTGTTAAAAATGTATTATACTACTGCTTTGATTCAGCTTGTCATAAACGTATAATGTAATATCCTTGTCGTTACTATAAAATTACAATTTGCATGACTTACTTCTTCTGTTTATAATGCCTTTGCCATTTATTCGCATAATCTATTTTTCTAATCTGATGACCTTGTTTCGTTAGGCGCATTATCATATTGAAAATCATTTGTATTCCTACATGTACATGAACATTTTATTTACAATCCAAAATAATTACAGGAGTTTGTAAACGTTATAAAGCCGGCTGGCAGGAGATTGTACAATCACACAGAAGGACGTCGACTTGCACGGCGGCATTATCTCTCTGTAAGCACAATTGTGTTTGTTGAACCGATCTGGTGGAACTGTGAAATAACGTTTATATCAACAGAATTATATGATGTGCGGATCATTTGTAACATATTGACAGTCTATGCGTTATAATCGACTTTGTTTTGTTGTTATTTGTGGGTAATGAAAGCAAAGCTTTGTATATTTATGTATGTCGGAAAACGGTTACCTCTTGCGAACGATATATATTATATGTTGAATTTGCTGTAACTTTTTTGGTTTTGTTCTATATTATTTAGTTATTTTACATTGTTAAGATAATATCATAAATGCTGTACTACATAGTATATTCTATATACTAACTTTTAAAACGTTCTAGCCATTACTTATATCATTTACGCTTAAATTGTTTACTTTGTAGGTTAAAACAGATTTACTTGTATTAACACCAATATATGACGGCATGTTCTCGTCGGAAGATCTGGTATTAAATTACAAATATTTGCGCCATGAATGTCCTCACTTCACACATATTATTGGTGTAAATTGTTGATGTCGTTACTCTTAGCGATATAATTGAATTTCGATATCGATATACTTCAATGTAAAAAATGACCTCACTCAGCTAAGCAAAAAGTCATTTAAAGAAAGCATATAATATTTATACACAGCCGAGAGTCTATACGATACATACGAAATAACTACCTTCATCTATGGGGTGTAAAAAAGAGAAAACAAGTTGAAAAACAGTCAATACGTTCACAATTGCGTAGATCAACTTCTATTGCATACCACAATATTGTATATCTTATTACTTACCATATTACATCGCGAATAACACAAACGACTATTTGAAAGCTGCCAAACATAATAATATTATCTTACTGTATCGACCGTTGGGACAATCATGGTTTAAGTGGTTCACATAGTTCATACAAAAGCGCGCGTACGTTTTCTTTTCGACTGTGAAACGAACACGCAATGATGTTTGTGAATTGGGTTCAAAAGAAATAAATCTTTAAAATAAAGATTGCCAGGATTTCTAAATTTTTATGGAAAATCCCGGATCCGACCATTACTCTAACCAAAAAGATAATACACTAATCTAAAACGAAACTATAAGAACTTCAATACCCAGATATGTTACATAGAATTAAACACGTGCATTGTTGTAAACCGTGCTCAGATCATTGCCTTACACACGACATACATTCAATTACATTTCTAACGCAAGACGTGTGGTCTTGTCTCTCGAATTCCATGTTACCGAACGTCCCTATGACGTGCTGAGACTAACGGGCTAGGTTCGGGTTAAACGTGCTACATTGTCAAAGGGGGGCATGTGAAATTTATTGATTTTTTTCTCACTTACTTTTTGTTTAAATCCGTTGATAAATTATAGAACACTTATGCAAAATAGATGTGTTTCGAGAAAGTGCGACATTAACAGATAAAACAATTTCAAATCCGTTTATAAGCGTTGTCCTACACGATTTATATGCAGCTCTAAGATATTTTAATGCAGACATTGGTTTTCTAGGATGACATGCTTGAGATTCGTGTTGAATCGTTAAACCTTAGACTTCGAACTCGGCAAGTAGACCCGGAGAATATGTACAAGGAAAGTGCCAGCAAAATATTTCCCCAGATTGGTTCCCGCGTTCGGAGAGGCCCGGACTGGCACTCGAAAAATCAAGATCACGGTGAGCCTGGCACAGTTGTGGGACATGACGAGGAAGGTGATGATAATATTAACGTCTTTTGTAAATTTCAGTTAGTAATGATGTTAACTAGGTTAAAGTGTAGATACCTATTGAAATTGTTAAACAACGTTCATAATTATGTGGTTATACTAAACCAGCAACCACTTAAATCTTTACGAAAGGTCACTTAGAAGACTTAGTTATTAAGTTGAATATCATTTTATGTATATTAAAGTCATACTTCGATTGATTTTCCTGAGTGTGAATAAAATGTTATAACAATAATACAATTTGTCTTTAAGAAACAAATAAGATACATTTCCAAATATAATTTTGTTTAGATTCCCTAATATGGGTGACATGGGACGCAGATGATAACACCAACGTGTACCATTACGGAGGTGGTGGTTATGAAGTGTTGGTCTACGACGAACCTCGGACGTTGAAACCAGGAGAGAAAATCGCCGTAGGTTGTTGGGTGAAACCAGGTGGGATCTTATAAGAAATATGTTTTTATTAGTTAAGCATTATTACTTTATTAGTAATGACGGCATTAACTGCAAATGCTATCACATACACAATTTACTATTGTACATTATAATTTTTACGATTGCTGTTTACTGGTATCTTTTTAAAATAGCTGCTTGTTGTAGGCAAAGATGGCAAGTTTCAAAAGATCCATGAGTGGAACAAGGGTGTAGTTATACGTGTACAACCACCAAAGGCTCATGTATGTTAAACTGTTTGACGGAAAGTTATATATACATATTTCATCTTACCTTTACGTTGTATCTTACGCTATTATTTCTTCTCGCGTCTGTTTATTAACAATTTACATCATTCATTATTGTCATACTAGTAACAACTGTAACAGATAATTGTTCACGACCAAATGTCAACCGGCAATATATGATAGTGATTTTTTCTTCAAAACATGCAATAATCTTTCTGATTGTCCGTGTAAATAACATAAAATCCCATTCGCGAATATACACTATTGCACTCTGTCATCATAGAGAATGTGGCCTCCCTTTAGGAAATATTGTAGTTACGTACATGCAACAAAGGCCTTTGCTTTCTAGTTCGAAAATGCAATGCATCCAACCATAATAATTTGAAACGAAAAATAAAATAACAGCATAAATAGGGAGAATATAAACGTATTTTGTAGGTCCGATGGGACAGTGGCGCGCGAGGTGACTATAGTTACGGGGAGGATGGAAAATGTGAAATCGAACTATGGTAAGCCATTAAGTTTTTCCGACAGAAATACTGCAAAACATTGCATTGGGAAATGCGATACTAAAGACGTATCAGTACGTGTAGTAACAACAAATGAATTCCTAGCACAGCACTGTATCGTGCATGTTGGGTCAGACATTAAAATCTTATAAAACGCATGAATAAAAAATTGCTTAATTGACGAAGGACATGTCTTTTTATACATCGGACGTTGTATATACCAGATAAACGTTTCATAACCTTCACTTTCAGTGCAACACATCCGCAATTGGAAAGAACAGACCTAGTTTCAACCGTAAATAATGCAGCTTTGAAACTACGAAAAAAGAACAAAAACATGTAGCTGACACCAATCTATTTGCTTAGATGCACTTTGTGACAGTTTCAAGTTACTGTTATGCGTTAATTTATAACATGGTATATCATAGTAATTGGAGAATGGCATTCCACTATTTTTTATCCCTGGGTAGTGCAATTCCGCAGTGATCACAGTGCAGCGGCCTTTATCAGCGCTGATCAATACACAGTGCAGCGACCTTTATCAGCGTTGATCAATACACCGTGCAGCGACCTTTATCAGCGCTGATCAATACACCGTGCACCGACCTTTATCAGCGCTGATCAATACACAGTGCATCTTTATCAGCGCTGATCAATACACCGTGCAGCGACCTTTATCAGCGCTGATCAATACACAGTGCAGCGACCTTTATCACCGTTGGATGTGATGCACGTGATGTAGGTGTGAGCGGTCGCAGGTTTTTAGCGGGAGAGAAATTAATACATTTTAGCATTTAACAGTGTTTTAGGTTATTATTTTGATTGGAAATTAATTGGATTATATGTGCACATGTGATTTACATCGGAATAGTATGTTGGACAATGCCAAGATCGAAAAGCAATAAAAGAAAACAAAGAAACAGTAGTGACAATAACAATGATCCGAATGCTGTCAAGGTGCGTAAGCAAGGAGGCCCGTCCTCGGACTCTGATAAAGGCGACGTGTCAGTTAGCGATATTCTAAATAAGGTGAACTCAGTGTTGTTTGGTGTAGACGCTTTAGAAAATAGTGTGTTTGTTAGTTCTAGCGGTTGTGGAAGTAGTGGAAGTACCAGTGGTACAAGTGGTATCAGTGAAACCGGAAGTGGTATCGATAACAACATGGCAGACAGCAGTGCGGAGCCCAGTATTCGTGATGTGATGCTTCTTCTGAAGTCCGTCTCATCTCGTTTACAGTGTTTAGAGGCAAAGATGAGTGTGATGGACTCGATCGAGAAGCGGATGGAGAGTTTCGAGAAGGAGATGAAGCAGCTGTGGGTGGTTCATGAGGAGAGGGCTAAAAAGGTGGAGGAGCGTGTATCACGCCTGGAAGTTAAGGTAGATGGGGCAGATATCCATGCTGCAGAGCTCACAGAGAGGGTCCAGGTGCTAGTAAAGGACCGTGATACCCTTCGGGAGGACGTAAGCTACCTTCAATCGCAGTCTATGCGAAACAACCTTATCTTCACGTCAATACCAGAGGCAACCGGAAACGTTATGGAGACGCCGGAGATGACGGAGGTCAAGTTACGCCAGCATTTGGTGAGCGCCTTCAAGCTTTCACAGGAAGTAGCTACCTCTATTAGATTCGAACGTGTTCACCGGTCTCCGGGATCGCCGACACATGGCAAGATAAGAAACATTGTTGCTAAGTTTTCGTTCTTTAAGGACAGAGAAATGGTGAGAAAAAGGTGGAAGGAGCTTGATGGCACGGCGTTCCGGGTGTTCGAACAATTCCCTCCTGAAGTCATGATGAAAAGGCGTCAACTAGTGCCGAAAATGAAGGAGGCGAGGCGGCTGGGTAAGCGGGCGTACCTGGCCTACGACACGCTTTACATTGACGGCACCCCGGTGCGCGCGTAGGAGCACGGCGGTGTTGAAATATCTATCCTGTCGTGGAACGTTAACGGACTTACGGATGTAAAGAAGTCATCTCACAATTTTGTAAATATTTTAAGTTCTCATGATGTATGTTTTTTGTATGAATCTTGGGCTAATAGTTCCAGTGATGTCAATTTAAATGGATATGTGCCTTTTAACTTCTTCAGAAAGTTTCAACACAAAAAAGCGCGTAGAAATAGTGGTGGTATTGCTATATATATTAAAGAAGAATTAGCCGATGGTATTAAAATTGTAAAAAATCATTTCGATACAATAATCTGGTTGAAACTTGACCACTTATTTTTAATATATCAGAAGATTTTTATATATGCGCAACATATGTATGGGGGCATGAGTCTCCAGTTTATAACACTTTTAATGTAGATTTGTTTGAAATTTTAGAAAACGATATAACTTATTTTTCTGAATTCGGTAAAATCTTTGTTGTTGGTGATCTCAATAGTAGAGTTGGCAATAAATTCGATTACATTGTACACGATATAATTAATACTGTCTATGATGACGCCGATTACTGTCCAGATAACACCTCTGTGAGGGCCTCAGTTGATAGCTCGATAAATAGTCACGGAGTAAAATTACTGGATTTTTGTAAATCTACTTGTTTACGAATTGCTAATGGTAGAGTTGGCAATAGCTGTAAGCAAACTTTTTATTCCAATAACGGTACGTCTGTAATTGATTATTTGTTGGCAACCGAATACAGCTTTTCAAATATATCTGATTTTACCGTGCATGATTTTAACGAATTTAGCGATCACGCCCCGTTAATTTTTCATTATTATGTAATAATGTCCCGTCCGATTACCAGTCATTCACTGATGTCAAGTATAAATGGGACGATGCATTACGTGGGCAATTTCGCTCACAAATTATTTCGTTGTTACCTGTTTTTAATACCATTGTACAAAATGTAGATTATTCATGTAGAACGTCAATTAATAACGTGCTGAATAGATTTACTGAAACTATTCGCAGTATTGCTGATCCGTTATTTTCCAAAACATGTGTTTATAAAACAAACCCTAGTTTCAATGTAGATAGTTGTACAAGGAACGCAGAAAGGTTTGATAACGAGTGCATGACTGCACGAAATTTATATCACGAAGCTCTACGTATTTTTAACTCTTGTAAAACAGATCTAAAAAGAGAACACCTATGTACAAGTAAAACATTATAATGATTTAATTCGTAAGAAGAAAGCCTGCTGTTATAGGAAAAAAATGTCGGATATTGAAAATTTAAGAAAACACAAACCAAGGGAATTCTGGCGATTTTTCAAATCGAAAACTAACGTGAATAAAAATAAAATATCTTTAGAAGAATTTACAAAGTTTTTTGAAAACCTTAGTAGCAATATGTCGGATTTTTGCAATACTGAAGCAGAAGATTTTGTTTAAATAATGATTTTAACTTAGAAAATTCTGCATTTCCTGAACTTGACGTACCTATATCAATTGAAGAAGTTAAGAATGCAATAAAACATTTAACGCGTAATAAATCATCGGGTAGCGATTGTATTTTAAATGAATATTTTCTTGAATGCAGTGATATTTTGTCTGCCCATTTATGTGATGTATTTAACGGTATTTTTGTATCGGGCTTTTTCCCCGATAAATGGACTGAAGGGGTCATTATCCCTTTGCATAAAAAAGGTGCAGTTAATGATGTCAATAACTATATAGAGAATACTAGGTTAGTGTTGAATACAGAGAAGTTTATGTTGCGAGGCTTAGAACGCCGGAAGCGCGAGCCTTGGCGAGCGCTTTCGGTGTTCGAGCCGAGCAACATACACTTCTCTGTATTCAACGCTAATCCTAGTATTCTATTTATCCCATTTGATTTATTAACGTGACATTTAACATAAATAGATCTAATAACCTTAACAATAATTTTAATTCAGTCATAAAAGCGCTTAAAATCTAACAAATGTAACCATGCGTAGTGATATACATGTATTTGTTATGGTACGCAAAATAGTCTTTAAAAAATTCACAAACAAACTGTAAAACAAGTAAAAATATCACCATATGCCTACATTCAATTTAACGCAGTATGCGAATTTTAACACATTACGACCGCGAAAAGAAGATTTTACTTTACTATGATTCATTTTATTTTCGAAAGAAAATGATCAAAATCCAATATGGCGGCGATTGCTCCTGACAAAATGCTGTCGATGTCAACATACATGTACACCATTGACGACCTAGTTCTGGCTACCATAACTTTAAATGTCGCTTGTTATGATTTTCGACTGGCGCGACTTTGTACAGGTCTGTCAATACTAAATAAACTGTACGCTGAAGTTTCTTTAGCTATCGAAGACCTTGACACCTTTGACGAGTAAACAGACAATTGCAGCATCTGAAACTTTTAGCTGAAATAATTCGCGTTCAGAATAAATCTGCCAAGAGTCTGCCAAAGCAAAAATCATAAAAAGACTCTATGGCGGCAATTTATATTGACTACTGACACTTTATTTGACAAAATATACAGGGCAATACGTTTTCCGACTTCGGACGACGAATTTAAGGACGCGCAGAACATGTTTTTTATATAATGTTATGGGTATGCCGTGTGTGATCCGATGCATCAATGGCGCCCATGTTAAAATCATTTCCCCGAGAACAGGGAACGACAACAGTACAAACAAAAATCAAAACACGTAAGAACTAGTATCTTACCTTTAATTATCCTTTAAAATCCATCTAATAATCCATTTAACTCAATAATTGACGATTTTGCATCTATGGTGTTTAATAATTATTTTAGCATAGTTAAAAAAAGACCCTTATGCCATTCTATCACTTTATTCAAATGAGTTTATGAACGCGATAAACTTTCTTTTTCGTCACAAGCTACGTCATGTACTCTACATTACTGCTGTTTAAATGAACCGGAGCAGTTTATCTAATAATAGCCGTTGGTAAACTCGGTTGCATTTGCAGATTTCTGCATACAAACATAATTATGTTTAAACTTGCACGATGTTTTATTTATCTATGGTAAATGCCCTTTTTGTACGAGAAAATAATTTAATATATAAATACACAAAGAATGGAAAACATTCCAGTACACAACAGATAAATGAGTAGAAAATACCCGTGTACAAAATGGGACGTTCCCAATTCCAGTGTGGTGCTATTTTTACCATCTTATACTTGAATGTGAATTCAACGTGAATTAAATAGGAAAGCAAACATAGCAGATTATTCATGAACTGTGCGATATGTGTATGGCTTGTTGTACATTCTTAATATTTTAGTTAAATGTCAAAAGTATATGCTTTGGTTATAAACAATGCACATTACACGAAATAAGGAAAATGTGATCAATTGACAATTCAGATATGTCGACATACAGTACATGTAGAAAACATGTGAAATAAGTCGCGTTTATAATAAATCGTCAAAAAAATGGGGAAAATGACGCAATAAGTATGTCATTTTATGACGCCATCAATCAGCTGATTCATTATACGGATGGGGAAAAATTATGTCATATGACTAGATTTAAAGGTTGAAGGTCGTATTATTTTTAAACCTTAAGTTTTGTCGACTTTGTTTCTTATGAAAAATCATTCAGTGGAAAAGTAAATATAAATAAAAAAATAACAAAACAAAAATCGTGTAATTTTATATTTTATTTCAACATTTCTTTTGGTGAATATGTCATATATATATTTTTCTGCAAAATATGCACATTTTCTTCTAATGGGTGACCTTAAAATTCGATCAATGAACCAAACAATATCGACCTAATTTTAGCGCATATCTCATGACGTCACTTAAAAAGTAGTCCGTGCACGCGACAGGTATATTCCACAGTGTTGAATACAAGCAAGTATATTCCACAACGTGTTATACCGTCAATGTCGCGGTGAAAATGGGATAAAGAGGGATTACATTAGTAAGCTGTTTTTCCAAATTATTTACCACTATTTTAAATAAACGTATTGAAACATTTTGCAATGCAAACACTATTATTTCGGATGCGCAGTTCGGTGTTAGGAAAGGTTATTCAACTGTTGATGCTATTTTTATACTGATGTCAATTGTCCAAAACTATTTAAATGAAAACAAACGTTTGTATGTTATATACGTCGATATGTTAAAATGTTTTGATAGTATTTATCGCAATGCATTATGGTTGAAAATGTTTAAGTCTGGTATACAAGGTAAATTGCTTAGAATAGTAAAAGATATGTATGCAAATGTTAAGTCACGAGTCTAATCATGCTCATCTTATTCAGATTATTTTAGTTATGCTGTTGGACTGAGGCAAGGGGAGGTAATGTCGCCAATTTTGTTTTCTTTATTTGTTGAAGACCTGGAACTTTACTTACAAGATAGCATTAATTCTGGTTTGAATATAGATGATATTGTGTTGATTTTATTATTATTTGCTGATGACATGGCTATTTTAGGCAAGTCCCCGGCTGAAGTTCAAACTCATTTAGATAATTTATACTTATATTGCAATTCTTGGGGGTTAAATGTTAACACTGCAAAAACGAAAATAATGGTATTTCGGAAGAGAGGGGGATTAAAAGAAAACGAAAAATGGGTATATAATGGTAATGCTATTGAAGTTGTTGATAACTTTAACTATCTAGGCACAGTGTTGAAATATACTGGAAGTTTTAAACTAAACCATGAGCATTTGATTGGTAAAGCCCTTAAGGCCATGAATACATTATTGTCTAAATGCAACGAATTTGACATAAAACCGAAAATATTTTGCCAGTTGTTTGACTCTTTTGTGGGTTCGATATTAAATTATGCTTCAGAAGTATGGGGTTTCACGAAGTCCGATGATTTAGAACGTATACATTTAAAATTTTGCAAACGCTTACTTCAGGTAAAAATAAATACATGTAATGTTGCTGTTTATGGAGAATTGGGTAGATATCCATTGTATGTAAACAAGTTTGTTAAAATCATTAAATATTGGTTTAAAGTTCTGAACAATGATAATATCATAATGAACACTGTGTACAAACAAGCCTTGAGCGACTGTAATTAAGGTTTTACAAACTGGGTCTCAAATGTCAAGAACATGTTAAATAATTTTGGATTTGGTTATGTTTTTGAAAATCCAAACGTTGTACATGTCAATAGTTTTATTAGCGAGTTCAAATGTAGACTTATTGACAATTTTAAACAAGAATGGTACGGTAAAATTAATAATAGTACTGTATTAGATAATTATAAAGTTTTTAAAAACTGTCTGGAATATGAAACATATTTAGATTTACTACCTAGACGACTGCGACTATTTTTTTGTAAGATTAAGAGTCTCTGCACATCCTTTTAGAATCCAAACTGGGAGATACGCCCAAAATAACAAACCACGAAATGAACGTTATTGTTTATGTTGTAATGACTTGGATTTAGAAGATGAATACCATTTTATATGTATATGCCGATGTTACACTGATCTTAGGAAAAAATATATAAGCCGCAAATTTTATATAAACCCATCCGTATATAAATTCCACCAGTTATTAGTTTCATGTGACAAATCAGTTATTTCAAATGTATGTATATATTTGAAGGAAGCTCTTGCTTTAAGAAATACAATTCTAAATAATGTTGTTTAAACAAATTCATTACCGCTTTGATGGGATTTACGTATTCTTGCAATTGATTGTGTTTCTTTATTTTTGTATTCGCAAATGACCATTTATGTTATTTTAAGTTTAAAAAAATCCATTACCGCTTTGATGGAATATACGTATCCTTGCGTATGCGAATGTACGTATTTTTGCAATTGATAGTGTTTATTTACATTTGTATAAGTAAATGACTTATTATGTTATGTTATGTTTAAAAAATAAATTTCATTACCGCTTTGATGGAATTTACGTATTCTTGTAATTGATTGTGTTTAATTATATTTGTATTCTTAAATGACCATTTATGTTATGTTATGTAATGTAATATTGTTAACCTATTTACGTGACAGAAATCAATGTATATATTTGTGTATGAAGACGATGTACTTATGTATAAGTCTGAATAAACTGTCTGTCTGTCTGTCTGTCTGTCCTTTATCAGCGCTGATAAATACACAGTGAAGCGACCTTTATCAGCACTGATCAATACACCGTTGCAGCGACCTTTATGAGCGCTGATCAATACACCGTGCAACGACCCTTATCAGCGCTAATCAATACATAGATGCAGAGGAAACATTGAAATAAAACATTGATAAGCGGGCTGAGGGAACAGATGGTTAGCTAGATACCTATTAGTTTGAATGAATTCCGGAATGTGAATTTAATATTTTTTTATTTATATGTCCTGTGATATATTTATTTTTCTGTAAATTCACTTATTGTTTAAAAATAAGCTGAACTATTGTCTTACTATTTCGATATATGTAATGCATATGTATGTATGTCAATCCATACATCTACCTGTAAACAAATGTTAGCAACAAAGATTGATCTTGCTTCTTTATCACATTGTTAACTTTATGTCGTGAAAAAAATGTGACGAATTTAGTTTATTACGCGATTTATCAAGAACTTCGTATAGGACCTTTTCGATGCTTTTGTTGCTCTAACAAAAATTAATGGTTAGTCACTTATTTGTTCTTTAAGAAGTTCTTAGTCTATACTCCATTTCTAAGTTTTAAACTTATATCAAAAATTTCGATTTCAAACAAATATCATGGTTTTATTTATGAAATTAAGTTTTTGGTCCTAAATTTGTGTTCCTCAGTTAACATAATTACTGATGTTAAACTATTTGTTTATTTCCAGTTTGTTAAATTTTATAGATGAAAGTATGCATATTGTTAGCGTTTTGCTGACCAAGATTTCACTATTTTGCAAGTCTGACATGCCCAGTGCAAGTACTGTCGCGCGGTATTTCGCACACAACTCGAGGCCATAAAGCTCGCGGCACTAAAATAACCTTTACAGAAAATCGGTCCATTTCTAATAAAGTTCAACATTGTGTTCTCATAAAGTTGCATATATTAAGCATATCGCAATACAATCGAATTTGACATGGTATAATATGTTCTAACTGTACATGAATCTACAGATGAAATCATTAACTCAAAGCAAAATTACCCTGCGCTAATGTGAGAATAGTCTGTGTGTACACTTTGCTTCATAAAATCAATATATAAAGGGTTCAAGACCAGTAGGAGTGTATCACGCCAGCGTTTTACTACAATAGTTAGTTCTGACATTTTAAATATGACAACATATGTCACCATATGCGTGTGTAACATATTTATGTGAGGTTAATTATTTATCTTCATGTTAATTTGTTGTTCGTCTTGATTTATATTTGTCTTCAGTAGATGTATAGTTTTATATAATTTTGTTATAATTTTACTGCTGAATTTTGTATAATTTTTATAATTATTCGGTCTATTTACGTCAATATAGAACATTACAACCATTCTAAACTTAGGTTGTTCAAACACGTAATAATTAATTAACATGTAGAAGATAATTTGCTTTATGTTAACGATTTACCCTAAACTGCAAAGGTACATATTGTTGATGCGTGATTCTCAAGTTAACAAGTTATTGAAAATAAGCAATACAACTGTTTACTATGAATTGACTTTTGACATTTACTAATGACTTCAATGGATATCGGGTAGTTTTGAACGTGATTTTTATTAGATAAGGCAGGGGCGTACCTAGGCATACGGCAGTACGCACGTGCGTATAATTCAGTTTCTTGAAAAAATGAAAACTCGAAAAATGCAATAAAAAGTGAGGGCTTAGGGGGGTTAGGGGTATAATTATGTAAACAAGCAAACAATGGGTCCACTTTTAGAAAATAACAGTGGGTACAAAACACAACACAGTCTTAACTCCAAACATACGAAGTTAAGTATTTTTTCACTGATGAGGGGTAGTAATCACTGTGTAGACTCTACTCTACGACTGTGTTGTCGCCCTTCAATTTTTTGTGAACCAATATTCGGACACGGGTACCAGATTATGTTTACATCGAACAAATTTTCAAAAATGTCGGCGAACGCATCGCTTTATCCAGATGTTTTTAGAGATAGCGTCAGCGAAACATGAGATGATACTCAGAAGCTAGCTCTTTTAACAGATAAGTAGGAAAATGTCCACAGCTTTACAATTTCCTTAATATATGTCGATTAAGACTCGATTTATAGATATACCCGTTCTTGAATTTGAAATGTATCTCTGAAATCTAGCATTTCTATGAATTTTCACATTTCTGGACGTTCAAATCATGATAAAATGATAGGCAATGCCCAAATTATTTTTTCATTCAAATTATTGTAGGTATCTTTATTCGAAATTGTTCTTCACTATTTAGTTTATATATAGACTATATATATAGCTATGTTCAAAATCAATGACGTTCTGAAGTACTTGCCCCTGTAGCGCAATCGGTAAGCTGGTCGACATTTTCTCCCATTATTGACCTGAAGGGCAGTGGTTCGATCCCCACAAGAACCTTTCACTTTACTTTTTTTTCTTCTAATATAACCATTTCCTTGTTTATTGTTTATTTTTAATTTCAGTAGCAAAATATAATACTCTTAACTTTATACCAAAACTAGCTCAAACACTTAAACTTTTAATTAAGGTTTATTTTAAGTTCATCCTGCATCGCGGTGCATGATTGCGACTAATTTTAAGTGTGCCATGGGTAGATTTGACCCCGCTGAAACACTTCAGAGAGCATAGCTTTTGCGAGTGAGCAGCTATACCCCAGCATCAGAAAATGCTTCATGCTGCTCTTCGTTATGCCTGTCTCCACCGCAACTGCAGAAAGATAGTTTTCCACAATGCGAAGGGTCAATACATACTTGCGAAGTACACTGGGGACGGAACGCTTGTCTGGACTTGGACTCCTTAATGTATATAGGGAAAGAGAAATTAACGCTGAGCATGTGGTCGACATTTTTGCACAAAGAATAGATCGAAGATTAGCATTACTTTTCAGGGTGTAGTATTGCACATACAAGTGGACCTTTGTTTTATGTGAAATTAGAGGATGTTTTCTTTTTAATAAATTACACATTGTCCAAACTGGTTTTATTGATAGAGTTAAATAAACGTTTAGCATGCTCGCTCAATACTCAGCGAGCATGCTGTTGTTTCATTCAAACAGTGTTTCTTTTACAGTTTAGTTAAAAAAGAATTTAATTTTCTGTTTACCAAATACCCCACATAAAATCAGTTTCAGCAGAAAATAATGACGGGCTTAGTTTTTTTCTTTTATCGGTCTTTTTCCACTAAGAATTTGACGAATTAAAATTGCCAAAACGTGGCTGAAAGATAACACCAAAACGCACCATCTGCATTGAATTTTACAAAATTTTCTAGGGGGAGGTCCCCCAACCCCCCCCCCCCCCTAGCAGGAGGGGAGAACCCCCTCCCGCACCTACCCCCACTCGCAGCTTCGCTGCTCGGTCGTGCGTTTAGTTGAAATAGCCTCAGGAAAGCCCAGGTAAGGCGTATAGTCATTCGTTGTTCGCTTACACATAATGTAACACATGGTTCAGTAAATTTAAAATTATGGTTATGATAATACCTAATAAAGCAGATTGTGGTATGTAGATTGCTTTCAGTACATTTATATTTGCAAGCCTGTTGTTTGTCCCCCAAACCCCCCCCCCCCCCTAGCAGGAGGGGAGAACCCCCTCCCGCACCTACCCCCACTCGCAGCTTCGCTGCTCGGTCGTGCGTTTAGTTGAAATAGCCTCAGGAAAGCCCAGGTAAGGCGTATAGTCATTCGTTGTTCGCTTACACATAATGTAACACATGGTTCAGTAAATTTAAATTATGGTTATGATAATACCTAATAAAGCAGATTGTGGTATGTAGATTGCTTTCAGTACATTTATATTTGCAAGCCTGTATTTGTTGCAATTGCTTATCCTGTTATCGCTTATTACTGGTCTCTTTAGTGAGCTACATACTTTAATTATATGAATATTAATTCATCTTGTTCAAAATTGTTTTATTCTGATAGAAAATGTATATGCTGTTGTACTTTTGATATTCAGGTTAAGTGTGTATTTGCACATCGTCTTTTTTTAATTTATATTAATTATGAATGAGGCCCGGGACATTGCAATTTGACATTTAACAACTGGGCACATATTTCCAAACCGTTGTTTTTCCCCAAAAATGGCCAAAGTAATTGTATTTTGTTTGTTATTTGGCGAGTAACACGTTTTATGTGAACGATATGTAAATGAATATTGATGGTATGTGTCTGTGCACAGTTTTTGTGTTACAAGATGAGTAGTAGGAAAGTAGGTATTTCGTGGCCATCTTGGATGCCATCTTGCACATCCCAACGTTCTGATTGGTTGAAATGGAGTGAGATCGGTCTTCTGATTGGTTGATAGGTTTGGCGGTCTTCTTGGCGGTTTACAACCGTCGGTTTTTGGCGGTTTGATATATGATGAGTAAGAATGTTGGCGGTTTGATATATGATGAATAAGAATGTTGGCGGTTTGACGCCATCTTGACGGTTTCACTTCCGTCGGTTTTTAGCGGTTTCGTATGAGTAAGAATGTTGGCGGTTTTGCGGCCATCTTGACGTTCTCCGTCGGTTTGAAATATAATACGTGAGCATTTTAGCGGGCGGTTCGAATAATTGCCGCTATATTGACGAGTTCACTTGTATCGGTTTTAAATATGATAAGTGAGCATTTTAGCTGTTTTACTACTATCGGTTTAACATTTCATGAGCGAGCATTTTGGCGGTTTGAATGATTGCCGCTATATTGACGATTTAAGTCGGTTTAATGTAGGATGGATCCGCCATATTGATGCGTTATAATAAGATCGTTAAGGTACAAGTATGCACGGTTTAATAGTGTTGTTGGATTAAGTGGTTTATCTTTTCATCCATTTGTGTAATTTTTGTGGACGTTTGCGGGTACAATACGTGCGTGTATTTTCGTATAGAATAATGGCACAGGCACAGTTACTGTTTTCTGAAGATACACTATCTTATTTTAAGCAATATGGTTTTGAAAACATAATCTGGTCACCGGTGTGTAAAGAAATAAGTTGTACACTTGACAATAACTTTACCCTAGTTTTGAAAAAGAGACGATCTCGAGTAAAACTGGTTTTTAAAAAAGGAAAAAACAAGTTGATTTTACCAACGACAATGTTTGAAACGATGTGTAGTTTAAAAGAAAGTGTTGAACTACTGATTTCATTTTTAGAGGGACAGTCACCATGAATGCATTTCAAGAACTCGAGTTCAAATTTGAACACCTCACATTTTATGAAGATAGACTTAAAACATTTGATCTATGGTCACCTCAAATTCAACCGAACAAGTTTCAGTTATCATCAGCTGGCTTTTATTACACAGGTAAAAACGATACAGTAGAATGTTTTTCGTGTGCAGTACGATTACACCAATGGGGGAAAGAAGATGATCCGTTGGAAGAACACAAACAGCATTCACCAAAATGTTTATTTTTAAAAATAATTGGACAATTAAAAACCAACAAATCAATTGAATCTTCATGGAATCCATGGAAACCATCGGTTCACTCAGACATGCTTCAAAATGGCGGCGTGCATTTTGGCGGTTGCGTGGTCTGAAAAATTTGAAAACAAAATTCGTTAGATATAAAGCTATATAAAGAAATCCCCAAGTTATGTGTTTCATTCCCACTTTAACAAGTGACAGAAGCACATAGTGAATATGGCTTGTTCATCATCTCAAGATTTTAAGCTCAGTTGTAAAGATGGACATAGTGTTTTATCATTAAACAATGAAATGGGGAAAGAAGAGAATAACATGACTGAGGGGGTGGAATTTTCATCACCCCCTCAATTAGACATCTCAACTTCAGCGAGTGTCATGATGATGCGTTCCTACTTTGACTTTTTATACGCAAAAGCTTTATGTGAAGTCAAAACAATGACTGTTCGAAAGAACTGTTATGGTTGTCAAACCAATCACCCTTCACAGAGAGAACATGACTGCCTCATGATATGTGATGATGAGGAGTATCAACTTGAGTTTTATTTCGAGGATATGCTGAAAGAAGTCGATGAAAATGCCATAATACGTTCTTGGGAAGAAATGATGGCCATTTCGAATATTACCCCAGAGATGGTTTTCCTTCACAAACGAGTTATAGAGAGCAAAGACTTTCTAGCCATAATGAAAACGGATCAATGGAAAGCCAAGATGAAAAAAATGGTGCTTACAATTACACAAATAGAAGACAGATTGTTTCGCTGTAACTGATTTAAAAACACAGTAATTCAACGTTATTATTCAGTCAAGGATTGATCTTCTAGTAGAAATGGAGTGTTCAGATAATATTGATGGGAATGTATCTTTTGTGTATGATGTAAACAATGTAAATATACAGAACGAACTTTTACAAAAAGCAAAAAACGTGAAGTGTAGAACTGTCATGATGAAAAGGATAACTTTACTTACACTTGTTGCTGCTGGTATTATCCCCGGGTATGTTCTTCTAGGCCATGATGTCGTTCAATGCACTCCACAGCAATGGAAGCCGTCTGAAATGAACACAACACCATTGGTTTTATTGTATCGAACGGAACAATTTTCGTTAGAAAATAATGTGTTTTTGTCATTTTGTAAAATAAGCAACCAAACATATATAGACATACGACATTTTGCAAACGGAAATGCTACAGATTTTGGTGTAACCCTTAATATTTCTCAATGTAATACTTTGAAAAGCTTGTTACCTTAAATTGTTGACATGTTTTGTAAATGTTTGATATTTTGTAATGTTATTATGTTTATAATATTAACTTTGTATAGTATAAGGGAACATACTCTTTTATTTGATTGCTAATGTAAGGGGGAATACTCCTCCAGTCTTGTTGAATGTAGGGAGGACAATTGAGAGAGTTGAAAAGCACATGTTTGTAAACAAAGAAATATCAGAAAACTCATCAGTGTTTTATCACATTTAACAAATAAAATTATGTACTGAACATGTTTTGTAATGAGATCACTATGTGAATAAAATAAATATTTTATATGCATTGAAGTATTCGTGTTGTTCATTTTTAAAGTTGTTTTCGAATAGTGCACACTGTCAATGTTTATAAATAAACAAGCAATATTGATTAACCATGGATAAATTACAAAAGGAGCGTATTCTTTCAGAATACTATTTTAATGCTAAGCAACCCGGCAGTTAAGTAGGTGCTGTGAAATTTCAACACATATTGAGAAAAAAATACCCAGGAGCGTTTACTTTGAATTTTATCAACAACTGGTTGAATAATCAAGATTCCTATGCGTTGCAAAAACAACCCGTTACTTTAAACCAATAACATCTGCTTGGGAAAGCCCTAAAGGCTTTATTTGGTTTACTTTACGAATGTCAGCAGTATGATTTGAAGCCGAAATAAGTTTGTTAAGTTGTTTTATTCTTTTGTTAAGTCTTTTTTTATGTTCTGCCTCTAAAATATTAGAGATGTAATAAATTGAAAAAATATCAAACGCACTTATTCAATGTTTGACGATCGGTGAGAATATGAATGAAAGAGACGTGATCAAACATATCATGAAGCAATAAAAATAAACAGATGATAGTGTCATTTCAATAAATATAATTGGTAATTAGCGAGTTAATCCTAAAAATGTGTGACAAAAAAGAAAAAGCCATGTTGTTGATGTTTAGTAAATTTCGAATCAAAATTAATCTACAGCTTAGGCTTATATCTAGTCATCGAGAAGCTATAAAGTAAATCAATTTATGTGATATTCTATTTCAATGGTTTTCATTTTTTAATTGCAATCGGGTTAACTTTATATTTAAATGTGTATGTTTTGAGATAAATTCTGGGTTAAATGATCAGCATGTCTTTTTTCCATGTAAATTCCAGAACAGAACAGAACAGAACTTTATTTAACTCAAGTTACAATTGCAATACATGAGTATACAGAACAATATAGTCATAGACGCATAATTTTCACATTACATGGTTTGGTAAGATCTATTTGGGAAATAACTAACATACATTTTCCTAGGTAATTATTATTTAGGGCATTGGAGACGTGGTGTGTGTCTAGTTGATTATATGACCTGGTAATTGGTCTTTTACCTGGGCGTAATACATTTTAAATGATTAGTAACTTCAAATATTGGAACAGACTATAGGTTATTGACAAGTGCGTGGGAAAGTGATTGACGGGTGTAGTAGACTTGGTCACGTGATTTCATCGGTTCAGAGTAACAGGCGTGAAAGTTTTGTTTACATGTACGATTCACGCTGATTTAACTTTGATCATTTACAAAGCAAGTGAAATAATCTAGTGATTTTCATCGGATATATCTTAACATCCAAATGCTTGGTAATTATCTCTCCAAAGCGATGTTCCTAGTTTTAATTGTTTACAGGTCCCATTACAATTTTAAAGTCGATTGATATGTTTGTATTAACTTATGAATAATGTTATGAATTTATTAAATCTGAATAATGTTCAGCTAATCGGTAATAAGAAAAATGCATGTACATACTGGATTAAAACATAATTGGTGCAGTATATAAACACGCAAGAGGGAAATGATTTTTGTTTAATGGTTAAAACCTATTTTTATTCAGATATTTACGTTCACATTCATAGTTATTGTTATTGATTTAAAGCTGTGATATCCGATTAGATTTTAAGGTTGTAAGGGAGATAAAATTTCATAAAGTAGAGATGTAACCTTTAAAAGATGTAATGTAATTATTCGACAGTTTCAGTAAGCGATGTTCACAAACAATTCTTTGAAAATTATAAAAACAAAACCAAAATAAGAATAGCGGGTATGAGTTTATTGTTTAGATATACATTCCCACCATAATATGCATTACAATATAAGAATGCTTTCCTGTGTTCAGTCGTGCAATGTTAACACTACTCCGTGTATATACCTAAAATGCAATAAGCTATTCAGTGATTAAAATGTCAAAAGTTTTTTCTCTTTATTAAGGCATTATGTTTGAGCATTATGTAACTTATGCGCCATTTTTTTATTTAGTTTTATTGTGAAAAATATGATATTACTAAAAAATAACGAACTCTAAAACTTTATTTGTTAAAGCATAACACGTGTATTTTTTTATTTTTTTTTGGTTTTTTTTTTTGCACAGTCAATTATTTTCATACAAGTACATTCTCTTGATAAAAAGCAAAATGAATGAGGGTGATCGAAGATATTTGCAACTGTTAAAATCACAAAACAATTTAAGACACTTAAGGCATGTGTCTTTTGTTTGTTGTGAGGTCATAGAAAAAACTAGATAAAATCAGTTTTAAAATTGTATTGTCTGAGTCATATACTCATGATATAAATATTACGCGTGAACAGAAACACAATATGAAACTAGTTGCAAGTACATAGTATTAAACTTATCACCAGAAGATGTCTCTGTTATTAAAGGCAGTGAGGAAAATGACAATGTATGCAAATATTCACCACTTAAAATATAACAAGAGAACTGTGAGCACATTATGTTTAGCAAAACATTTAGGAATTGATAAAAACACCATCACGATTAAACAGCAAATGGAACAAACACGTGTGAGATCATATTAAATTTGATAAACAATTATCACATAATTAATATCTAAACAAGTCATGGCTGGTTTTGATAGTTTATATCAAATTAAAATGAAACTATTTTAGATCATTGAAGAAAATAATTACACAAAATAATTACAAGACAAAATTGTATTTGAAATTACTTAAATGAAAAATGTTAAAGCAAAAAGTTTTAATTAAAATTTTCAACATTGTTTAATATAACTCATTAATGCAAAATGGTTTTATGAAAATAATTTTACTAATGAAAATAATTTAAAGAATTTGAATAAAAAACGTAGGTTTATGTATTTAAGAGAAAGTTTTTTAAAATAAGTTTAAGAAATTAATTTACGAGTGAATTTTTTTCTAGAAAAGCAGTGTTTTATGAGAAAGTTTTTGAAAATAAGTTAAAGAACAATTTTTTTTTAAGAATTAAGTTGTATGAAAATGTTATTAAAAAATCTTCGTATTAGCAAAACATTTAGGAATTGATATACACACCACCTCGATAACATAACAAATGGAACAAACACGTGTGAGATAAATATTTGATCAACAATAATCACATGAAGATGAAACTATTTTAGAACATTGAAAAATGTAAAAAGTTAACAGTTTTAATTAAAATCTTCAATATTTTTAATCATTAAAGCAAAATGGTCTTATAATTTTATGAATTTGGAAAGTTATACACATATGAACATAATTTTTTGAATCTGAGAAGTTATACACATGTTGTTGTTTTTTTTAAATATAAGAAACTGTTTTTTGAAAATTAGCTTAAGAAATAATTTAGTATGAAAAGTTATTCGGACTTTTTTGAAAATAAGATTAAGAAAAATAAAATAAAATGAGAACACTATGCAATCTATTTTTGAAAATTTGATTTTGGAAAGTAAAAAAAGAAAAAAAAAAAGTTGAAAGCAAAATATTTTTTTAATGTGAATAATTTAGAAGAATGTTTTTCAAACTAAGTTTAAGAAATTTATTTACAGGTGAACTTTTTTACGTGAATAATTTAGAAGAATGTTTTAGAAACTAAGTTTAAGAAATTTATTTACGAGTGTTTTTATTTTTAGAAAAGCAATGTTTTAGGACAAAGTTGAAGAACTTTTTTTAGAATGAAGTTTTATAAAAAACCAAAAAACAAAAAACTACGAAATAGTTTTAAGAAAAATATTTGTGAAGCAGTTGTTTAAAAAAATATATTTTTGAAGCAGTTGTTTAAAAAACGAAAGTTGTAGAAAATTATTCAGAACATATTGACTCTAACAAAAGTTGAAAAGAAAATAGATCAACAATAATCACATGAAGATAAAACTATTTTAGGACATTGAAGAAAATAATTACAAGACAAAATTGTATTTGAAATTACTTGAATGAAAAATGTTAAAGCAAAAAGTTTAAATTAAAATATTCACACAAAAAATTAGCATTACTAATTTATGCAAAATGGTTTTATGAAAATTATTTTTAAATATGAAAATAATTTTAAAAAGTTGAAAGCTAAATAGAAAAAGAGTTAAATGGAAAATATTTTTAAGGTGAATGGTTTAGGAAACTTAGTTTAAGAAATTTATTTATGAGTGATTTTATTTTTTTATTTTTTTAAGAAAAGCAATGTTTTAGGAAGAAGTTTTATCAAAAAAAAAAAAAAGCCTAAGAAATAGTTTTAAGAAAAATATTTTTGAATCAGTAGTTTAAAAAAACGAAATTTGTAGAAAATTATTTAGAAAATATTTACTTCAACAAAAGTTCAAAAATAGACCTATAATAATCACAAAGATAAAACTATTTTAGGACATTGAAGAAAATAATTACAAGACAAAAGTGTATTTGAAATAACCTGAATGAAAAATGTTAAAGCAAAAAGTTTTATTAAAAAATTAAGTATAACTAATTAATACAAAATGATTTTATTCTCTACATACTTATATGTCCCTTTGTTAGTGAACACAGAAAGAAGTTTATAAAAGGATACTACTACTGAAGAACAAATACACTAAAATTCAAAGAATTGTTGACTACAAGAACCTTAAAGGATTTAAAATCTTATACAAATTCATAAAAATATTATTTCAAACATAAACCCGTTGAATATTTTAGCTTGGTGCATATGTTTATCATCTTTTATTTATTTTTATTTTTTTTATTTTTTTGTTTTTTTTTACAATTACATTTTATAGGACTTATCCACATCCATAAAAATATTACTTTAAACAGTAACACGATGATAAGCTTAATTATGTAGAGAACAAAATATTTTTCTTATACAGACAGTATATTTGGCATTTTGTTTCAATTAATCAATCAATATTTTATAAGATGAATGCATATCTTACATATTAATTGGTATAACTACATCGTAGTAAATGTTGAATACCTTACTTCATTCACTACACATGTTTAAAATATTGTTTATGCATATTTTTTTTCCAATCCGGCAACCATTATCAATACCACAAATTACTTATTTACTCTTAATTGTTGTTAACAAACTGTAATTTATATTTTAAACTTTTCACTAGCCAAATTTTATGCAATGTGCATGTTTGTACCTCAAGTTTAATGTTAACCTTACTTAAATACTCAATGATATATGTTTCTAATCAATGACACATGAAACTCATCTATACCTTTCACCTTTACAGTTAATAAGACTTCATGTGCCATGTGTACACTTACAAAAATACATGCACAGTATTGTATGTCATGCAATTTCACTACTGTAGGTCAAACACATTTTTGTACATTATTATATTATACAGCTACTTGCTGAAACAATAACATAAAGTTTTACTTACGAATCACATGGTCACTGACACAAGTCAAACATGGACATGGTTATCTGGCCTGACAATGTTGTGAATAAACATCGGTCATTGTAACGTGAACGTGTAATTTCACATTTGATCATCATTTCAATACTCCAATTAATCCCAAATACAATTACCTTAAACAGACAAGTACAGTGCACACATTTTAAATCTCCACATTACTTAAGTTAATATGCAAACTACTAATGAATCACTCTCCGCGATTATTCCACAGATAAAAGAGTGAAAACACAAATAAAACGCACATTTCTGACCTAATAACAGGGTTTACACATAGATCAGCGAAGCGCCATAGCTAAAAATAAATTAACCAATCAAATTCAATGGGCTTTAGAGCCAAACGAAAAAAAAACAACATAACTATAGTCTGTTTCAGTTACCCAGGTAAACAAACAGGTTATTGAGGCCAAAGGAAATAATGTTTATTTCTTAGGTCAACATCAGCATTCCCCCACTCAATTCAAATGTATGTCCCATATCTTATCTTCATTTCTCTTTCTCTCTTATAATTTCTTAATAATAGTTAACACCATGTCACAATTGTTAATAACTTTTTGTAAAAAATGCATTGCCACTGTATACTCGTGTGTCACTGTATTTGTGATTTGAGTTTAATAAACGTCATGTTGTTGTTGTTGTTGTAATAAATTTGAATGCCCTGCAACTTTCATTATTGCCGGATCAAGTGGTAGCGGAAAGTCATCATTTCTTTTCAATGTGTTTAAAAATGCGCAATTCATGTTAACGGGGATTAAAAAAAATCATTTATTGCTATTCGACAGATCAACCCTTATTTGATAATATGAAAAAGCAAATAGAAACAATTGAATTTCATGAGGGTTTACCAAGCAAAGAAGACATGGATGTGTGGTCAATGGAATCTGACTTCAAAATTTTAGTCATTGGTGATTTAGCTCAAAAAGCATCTGAAAGTGTGGATATAGTCAACTTATTCAACATCTACAGTCACCATAGAAATTTGTCTGTATTTTTCGTGGTACAGAATCTTTTTACAGGTGGAAAATATTTTCACACTATAAGTTTAAATAGCCACTATTTTGTCCTGTCCTAAAATTAGATAAACACGATGTTCATGTTAAATATATAACTTACCCCATGCCACATGGTATTATACGCCTGTATGTGGGGTACTAATTTAATTAATTTTTCTATTTCATCCATACTCAACGAAATAAAAAAATTATTGTCCGCAATATGGAATACGTAACCCCCCCCCCCCCCCCTAAAGGGAGATACCCAGATAAAAAAATAAAAAAATTAATTAAAAAAAAAATCACTGAAGGTCGTTGACGCCTTCACCACTTCACCGCATGTATTACGTTTTTATGAAAACATTGTGTGGGAGTGAAATGAGAATTACCGTTTTTACTAAATTTACAGAGCATATTTTACAAATAAGTATGCGCTTAAAAGCTTTAGGTACGATAAGAACCGCAACTCACTCTGCTAGGAACAATTAACTCTGCCTGTCTGCAGCAGACGACAAATGATTCTGCTCTAGCAGTGAGTGTATATACCAGTTTGTAAGACGACATTAGCCAGTCTAGTGTTTATCATTGAAATCTGTACATATTGGCTGCTTTCTGAGAAAACGGGGTTTAAAGCACGTCATATAAGATAAGCCTGTGCACACTGATTAGCCTGTGCAATGCGCACAAGCTAATCAAGGACGATAACAGCAAACAACTTCAATGCCTTAAGCGCTTTGATTATTTGTGAGCGAAGCTCACAAATGATGCATGCCTTTGCTATAATAGGACCCGTAACCCATGACTGCCTGTGTGGATAACTTTAGTTAACTTTAGCAGACAACAAATGCTTAAAGCGTTTGGTTTAACCACCTAATCTGCCTGTTCTCACTGGTACACTGCATAGTGTATTTAACAGCTTGTAAGACAACGTTGGTCAGTCTAGTGTTTATCATTGAAATCTGTACATATTGGCTGCTTTCAAGGAAAACGGGGCTTAATGCATGTCAAATAAGATTAGTCTGTACACACTGATTAGAAAAAAAAACACAACAACACACATCTCGACCTGCGTTTTAAGACACCCTCTTTATAAATTTAAATGGGTTGTGGTCTTTTCAACCTGTGATATGAAAAGCTATAACATAATTTTGAAAACTGAGTTGCGTCTAAGATTATACAACAGCGAACACATTCAGATGGGGTGTATAATACATAGTTAAAACCCCTCCCCAACGCCATTGTTTTAAACCACACACGATATTTTTCAACCACTCAACACATGATTTCTACAGGCGGGGATTTACAGTTAAGGTTAATTTACATATGGTTGATAGTGTCATGTAATATGAATCACAAGTCTGAATGTAAAGTTAAAGTTCTTTTTTTAAGATAAACAAATAGTTTCAAAACCAATGTAAATAACACAAAACGAATATTTCCTAAGAGAAGCCAAGGGTAAAATCTTTCTGTTTGATTGTGTATTTATAGTACCCGTTCCGTACTCAATTACTTCGTAGTGACTCTCGCCTGTCAGGGCGGTTCGCCGCTCTTGGATAGATGACATATATGCCTCCTATACGCGCGGGTTTCCAATTGAATAGACATTCCCAATTTGTTATCTACACCTAGAATACATCTCGGGAAGCCGCCTCTCCCTGACTAATGTATGTTTAATTGTTTCTATGCATTTAACGTGTAACGATACTTTAAGGTATTATGTAGAAGAGACCTAATTGTGTTATGACACGTTAATTACTTTGTTTTCGTTTGGTATCTTAATTACTTATCGGCTTTATTTAGTTATAGAGTTGTTATTTATGATTTTATATATTTCTTGCTTCTGTATTCAGATTATAAAATTATTAAGCCTAATATAATTTTCTAAAGTTACGTCACATACCTCATTTTCATCAAAAAAAAATTAATATTTTATAATTTAAAAACTTTAGAAATATCAAACCCTGAATGACAAGGTATCAGTACAAAAAAAAATATGTTATGATGGAAAAAATATTAGATTTTCGATGACAAAATCAATTTACAATAAAGAAATAATAGATGTCAGAGTATGACAAATTTAGTATGATATGTAACAACATAATAAAAAGCATAATTAACAGCATCATGAGCAATGACAAAATTTTCCATGGTAACGTATCAATTTTTAAAAAGTAAACGCTGGCGTCATGATGTAAAAGTGGGGTGACGGTAGGTATGGGACCCCTCGCCGGTGATGAATCGTCTGGTCGCGCGATTGCTTCCTGTGGCGTCGAAAGGTTCGTTTATTTGCAAAAGAAGAAAAAAGAATAAATGTAAAAAAAATAAAACAGTATTGACCTTAACTATGACAGAATATGAGAATTTCATATCATCTACTCAATGTAGGATCATCACAAAGATATTTTCCGTGTAAAATAGGATGAAGCAATATTGAAATTTTAATGACAAAATATGATACTTTTATATTATAAACACAACATCCAGCTATTTTCCCGCATATCGTCAATGCGATAATACAACATAGACTACTTTTCATGACAAAATATGATAATTTTATATTATATACATAACATCATGCTATTTTCTCTATGATAATTTTATATTATACACACATATATCATTCTATTTTCTCGCATATTGTCAATGTAATAATGTTACGTAGACTATAAATGTGCATCCTATCATTTCCTTGTAGAGTAATCAATGCATTATCATAATCAAGGTTTTTTTTTATTTTATTTTTATTTGTATGGGATTTTCATTCATTTTATTAACTACAAGTTCAGAAGAGGAGTTCATCTTCCCAGTTTTGAGGCTCACGTGGAGGACTTGCGGGTCGCGGTATCGGTCTGAGCTCCGTTTTTTGACAAAATTTACATGTGTGGGTGGTTTCTTTGAAAATATACGAATCACCACAACTGGCGTGACAACCGGATTGACAACAATCATTAAGATGATATGTGCCCCATAGCTTGTTCCAACAAATGTGACATGTAAAGAGATGACCACTGGGAAGATGTTCAAAATGTAACGACATAGATAAATCCAAAAAATCCAATGCTTTGTCATTCATACCTACGAATTCGGTGATTGGTAAACGTCGCCAAACTTGTGGGAAAGAATTTGAATGGGTCAAACGAAGATAAGCTGTTTGAGCTATGTATGAGTCGATGCCAAAAAGTAGGTTAGTAAGGGAGATTTTGTTAGAGAATATCATATATGAGAATACAGAACTTTCCTCATTGTCACGTACTTTGTCTAATTCATTGAAGGTTTCGAAGAAGAATGCAATTTCGCGTAGATCTTGTTTACTCGAAAGGGGTAATTTAATTTGTATGTCTTGGATTGTCGGGGGGTGAAATCTAAAAAACCGTCGAAAAAAGAGGAATGTAGGGGAAGGAATCCAAAGTACACGACAATTTCGGCGAACATGCTTATACTTCTCTGCACTAAATATGAACGTTTTGTTGGTAAATTAAATTGGTATCCGGTTCCGGTGGCGGTTGCGATGTCCGTTAAATTTTCTGTGGTGTAGTTGTACGTCTGGAAAAAAATGAATTGTATTAAATAAACTGTATGATAAAGGTTTGAAATACGCATGCCGTTACATCTTGGTGTTATTATATACGTCAAAATGTGTATCATTTGCTGTCGAGAAGCGTATACAATTATAACCTTTATCAACTATGTACATGTTTGATCGCGAACATTGCGAAGTCTGTAAATGCACAAATTTATTTAATTTTCGTCGTTACTACGGAATCTGTAACTGTTTTAATTATCATTTTATCTGAAGTATCGATAAATTTCTTGCGAGGATCTTTGTGAATAACCCATGCAGCTAATCATGGTCCATAACAGAACAGAAAAAAACAGAATTTTTTTTACGACTTGTACATAGAACATCGTCAGTCTTAACCAGTCTTCTGTTCTGTTCTGTTCATTGTTAATTTCTTAATTCTGATGAAGTACAAAACAATGTAAACTTATTCTGAAATCAATTTACTCAAGACAGTTACTACACATTTAACAAGACGTAACATATATATGCACTAAAAACAATTGTACTGATAATGAATATATATACCTACACCATATTTAATTTGTAAGGTTACTTTTTCTATTTTTATTTTGTCATTTCACTGTTTCTATTTTTATTGTGTCATTTTAATTTTACTATTTTTATGTGTGCGTCTCTAATTCTTTATTTATCTCTTACTTAAAAGTATGTAAACATTTGACACTTCCTACTTTATGTGTATGTAACTAATTTAACAATTTTCTTTAAATACCAATCCGTGCATAATTCTATATTCGTGTGATACATCATAAACAATTTAAAACTCTTCAAAAATATTCTTTAAAAAATTCATTGTCATGATGTTCTTATAATTTCTACTTCAATGTGCTCATGCCCATTTTGTACATGAGTCAGATAGCGATGAATGTAGTCACTGTCAAACCCTTAACTTAATTGGTACGCATTTGATTTTAATTTATTCTCCTCTAAATTCGTACGCGGTCCATAGTTTTTTACATTTTTAATCCAATGTTAAATTATTTTGGGTTCCCATCAAAAGATTGAACTATTTGCGATACGCTTTGTGTCCCTATAGCAGTCGTGACACCCCTTATTTGCTCACTTAAATTTTGGAAAAATTATGGAACGACTATTTTAGATAACAAAATGTAAGAAATTAAATTATTCACTTACCAGGTATTCTGCGTTTCCAGATTCAAAATCCTATGATCACATGCGCCAATTCAAGAGTGTGTCCCGTAATACGAACCACGAATAATACGAAAGTTAAAAGTCTTTATTCATAATAATAATTTCAATAATATGTCATAATTTTGGAGGGAAAACGCTTTTTCATTAGTTGTACCAGTAAATGGACTTGGACTATGTGTGTGGTGAATTCCTTTACTGTTGGAGTTATGTTGAAGTCAAGCGTGGAATTCGTGTATTAACTAATTACTACTGACATTAAGCCAAGTAATGACTTTGGCAATTTAAGTATTTCCTGTGAAGTTATCTTTTTATTTCAACTGGTCTTGTGGTGATGTTATCAGAAAAAAATCCTTCTTACTACTTCTTATTAAATTAACTACCCTGAAATTAAAAACAAAAATAATAACTTAATAAATGACAAATCTAATCGGTCTTCCGGGCTTTTATCATAAAAAAACCCGCAACTATCTAAATTAAAGGTTATATTGACCTTTGTTTATAATTGAATAATTCTGTCGGAGCCTAGACACCCCTGTCAAATGCTATTTTGATAATCTCCACGCAATGTATGTTAGACAACTCGTCTCGTCCGCTTCAATGGATTGTTGATTAGATAATATACTGTAATGAACTCCGCTTCACTTCTCTTTTGTACTTGAAATTACAAAAATGCGCTTAGTGAAAAGGGGGTTAGTGTAATGATACTTCAAACGCTGACTAACAGATTTAAAAGTCTCTTGGTTAAATTAACTACAAATTACACCCCATGATTGTGACGCTTAAGTATGTAAACCACTAGTCGGGTACATTTTGAATGCTGTATTTATTTTAGAGTAAAATGCTTTCATGTTTTTAACTCCTATTCACAATCACCATTATACCATTACTAATGCAATCAACAAAACAACTCGTGAAGTTTATTGAGTAAAAGACGCGCGCTTATTTATACTAGCGGACTGGCTCGAAAAGAATAACCACTCGAAAATGCTTCGTTAAATTGATGTATAAGCACTGAACGTGTTTGCTGTTGTAAAATGTCTCTGATAAGCTTCTACGCATTGCACAGGCTAATCAATATACACAGGCTAATCTCATTTGATATGCATTAAGCCCTGTTTTCACTGAAAGCAGTCAATATGTACAGATTTCAATGATAAACACCAGACTGGCCAATCTCATTTTACTGGCTGTTAAACACTAAGTCATATTTATAAACCCTTTGCAAAGTGTACCAATACACAGCGGTTCATCACGTTATGTTGAGGTATCAACGACAACTCTGCTAGGAGAATGGAATTTATCGTCTGCTACAACAGGCTTACCATACATAAGCCTTCTTGCCACATACTGATTTACAAAATATGGTCTGTAAAATTAGACTTATCATATTTCAAACCAACAAAAGTAAAATCGTCAATATAGCGCAATCATTCAAACCGCCAAAATGCTCGCTCATGAAATGTTAAACCGATAGTAGTAAAACAGCTAAAATGCTCACTTATCATATTTAAAACCGATACAAGTGAAATCGTCAATATAGCGGCAATAATTCGAACCGCCCGCTAAAATGCTCACGTATTATATTTCAAACCGACGGAGATCGTCAAGATGGCCGCAAAACCGCCAACATTCTTACTCATACGAAACCGCTAAAAACCGACGGAAGTGAAACCGTCAAGATGGCGTCAAACCGCCAACATTCTTACTCATCATATATCAAACCGCCAAAAACCGACGGTTGTAAACCGCCAAGAAGACCGCCAAACCTATCAACCAATCAGAAGACCGATCTCACTCCATTTCAACCAATCAGAACGTTGGGATGTCAAAGATGGCATCCAAGATGGCCACGAAATACCTACTTTCCTACTACTAAGATGGTGAGATATATGTTTAAATGGTTTATCGACCCTGTTTATTATTAGACTGGTAAGGTGTAGCTGGTATTGCAGTAATAAAATAATTTATGTATCTTCGGACAAACGCGGGGGCGGAGAAAATAAAAATAAATATTACTACAGAAAACCACGTTGTGAAGTCTTTCTTTTTAATAGTAAACAATACAATTTGAGCCAACATATAATATAAAATATAAATGTGTGTCATAATGTTGTTTTAGGATCAGAGCTACTCTGTGTAAAAGACGACAACAACAAAAAAATCTTTGTTTTGTTAACGTAGGTAAGTAACAATTATAAAAAATTAAAATATCAAGAGGCAAATTTTGAAATTTGGGAATTATATATATTTTAATGATTATAAGTTTTAACATCAGCAGTGTGGTTAATTTAGAAATAATCGACGGGTAACCGTTGGTTATTGCGGTAATAAAAAACAGTATGGAGTTCCAATTCGTAGGAATTTAACTACGAGGGCGTAGTCCGGTTGGTTTGATAACAAGCATCGGAACGACATACCGTTGGTTATTACCGCAATAACCAACGGTTACCCGTCAATTATTTCGATTCTAACACGATTTCATTAATAAGTTATCCGCGATTTTAAGGTTAGAAATGACAATTATATTAACAGAACGTCCTCCATTTTTCCGCGAAAACGTGACGTCACCAAAACAATGAAAATCAAATGACGTCGTATTCATTCATAAACAGTGCGCGGACAATCAAAGTGACGTCACTTTAAACAAACGTTGGTATATCGGGGTAATAACCGACGGTAAGCTCCCTTCTCATTCTAATGTGCATACGTGTGCGACTGTGGTAGAATAAACAGTAAAACAGGTTACTGACTGATCTTTTTGTAATATATCAGGCTCGGCACGAATCAAATAACGGCTCGGCAAGCCTCGCCGTTATATTATTCTAAGCCTTGCCTGATATATTACAAAAAGATCAGGCAGTAACCTGTTATTCTATATGTATACATGTAAACATAAATGATTTGCTTTATAAATCTTAATCATCTCTTAAAATGTCTCTTCAAATACCATTCATCGTTAGATTTTAATAAATTCAATGTCCGACGGGTACCTTTATAGAATAGCTAAAATTTAAGGCAATTCCTTACAATTACTTTATTTAAGATAATACAGTATGGTATCAATTTAAAGTACGATATTTTATTTTCGAACATTTCTATAAAAAAATATGTTTAATGTAATTTTATGCAGGTGCGATTAGCCCAAATTCTGATATCTTCAGAAAAAATGTTGACGGAAATGTAATTTCCACACAAGCACAGTTCCTCAATAAATCACTCCAAACTTTCATATTTTAAAGTAGTTTCAAATAAAACGTACCAAAAATGTTGCTGCTTTTTCTACTAAAAAAGAAAAGTAAGTCTATGGAAATAGGCTTTATCTTTCATTGGATTGAAAGAGTGATCAGTCGTATCCAATGTACTGACAAATTACCATCGGTCAAATAGATAAGACTTAAAAAAAATGGTAAGACTAATAATGTTTTTATGTTGCTGATGGCGACGAATCACAACCAAAGACGCTGACAAAATAATAAACTCAACAGAGTTCTATCGCTATTTTGCGTTCGATTCCATATTCATAATCTCTTATGGTCCCGTCATTCCATCGTACCTGCAAATACCGAACATATAATGAAATGTCAGTATTTAAGAGAACATATCTTACGCGTGTTTACTGACATGGGTTTTCATACGATTTAAATATTCGTTTGAATGCGTCAGAAAACGGGACAAACAATTATTTCAATAAGTATAATCAGTTAATCGATACTTGCTCGAGCTTTATTGTCAGCCACTTGAAGAACAACGCCAGTTTCGGAAAGGTTATGCTCCACAGACATATCAGATTCTGCAAAACAATAAATCTTAACATCAATATACTTAATTTTAATAACTTACCACTAATATAATATTAGCGCTGTCTAAACGATGTAAAATTGATATATATATAAAACCAAACACCACTTATATACTATCGCTGTGCGCTTAACTGAGATATATTAATTTAAATGTTAATACAAAGAAATTGAACCAACTTGGTTTCACTCTACATCCAATCGCAAAGTTTTCTCCTTCATCTAAAATTCTAGGTTCGTTGACAACTTTAACGTCAAATCCAGCATCTCCGTATCTGCATACCATCTTCCAGTCATTAAAATCCCAAAGAACTAATATTTGATCTGATTCTGCAATGTTAATATGTAAAATACGCTATACATTAATATGACAACTTGAACACATTTTAACGCATCGTTATTGTGCATATGTGCTTGTGAAAATCGTCGAAACCGCTTGCGACTTTGGGCGTATGAATCAGTTTCTACAGTAGCCCGGATAATAAAATGTGGCTTTTTAAATAACATATGAAAAGTCTGTAAATGTTATTCGTACTTTAATGTTATTTCGCTTGGTGGCATATTTATCAGGACTATTGATAGCCAGAACCCCTTCGATAAAATATGAAAATAAATCGGCAAAAGTATATATATATATATATGTATATATGTATTGGATTTTTACGATAAGTTGTGTAGCGTAGCGTGTCCATACTTACACATGTTTAAAGGAAAAGTAAATGTAGGAATTATTTTGTTCTTTATACATACGCAATAGTCAAATACATTCTTTATGTTTAAGTTACATTTTATAACGTTATGATTGACATAAAACAATTTAACGAAATAACAGAACAATACATAGCACAAAGATAAGTTTTTTAATCATATGTTTCAAAGCATAAAGATATTTTATTACCAATATGTCCTATAACAGTTCCGGGTCTATTGCCATCCAGATTCCCTCTGTTCCAGTCAGGTCCCCTACGCACGCGGGAGCCAAGAATTGGAATTTCCGAGCCTTTGATTTCCTTATAAAACTTACTGCCAAAGTCTCGTTCCATGAATCTTTCCGTCCGGTCGCGCAGGGCTTGTATATCCTCCTTGAGAATAATTATGCAATCATAGTGTTGTTGTTTTGTTCAGATTTACAGACAAACATGGGATGAAAATGCATGCATATTCATATGTTTATTTAACATTTGCAAGTGAGAATAAATAGACTGCAGATAATTTGTGCTAAAATACTAAAATACTAACACTGAAGTATGAAATGTAATTTAAGACCCCATTGTTCCGGTATCTGTAATGATGCGAAACGACTGTAATTAGCAGAAACAGACAAGACCGTTTTGGGGACATAACATAACTCAATACATTGTTATTAAATAAAAGGTAAAACGCTCGAATGTAAATGTAACACGTGAAAATGCTATTTCAATAATATGTGCGTCTCTGAAACTAAAACACAGAATATGAAATAAAGCGCATATACTTAACATTTAAGGATTAAAATATGTAAAGACATGTTAGTGTATTTTTTATCCATAATTAATATGCGAAATTTAAGAATGCAAAATAGTTTCAGCGTTTTAAGTTTGACAGCGTGCTTTAGATTCACTATAAATGTGAATTAATACATACTTTGAAAGAATAATATACCACTTGCAAAAGAAAAATATTTGGCATTATTTAAGAAATAATATTTTTCTATCATGGTTTGTTGTCGAATAACCCACAGTAAGGAGTATTATTGCATAAACTCTATCTATAATGCCCTCTGGCGGGGTGCAGAAACTTGGCAAAAGGAGGGCTTGAACGGGAGAAATCGTGTATAAATAAGGCGATTCACGTGCCGTTCAAGCCCTGTTATGTGTTTTTCATATCCATAATCTGGTCCGCGCGCAGTTATTTCCCTTTTCCAGCCTTCGACGACTTTCCAAGCATAAATGGGGAACTGAATAAGCACCAGTTTCCTCATGCATGCAAAGAAAATGGCAATGGCTATTTCATTCCACTTTTCAAATTATACCATCTGCACTCACTTATACCAGCTTTATTTTATTGGCAACGTCAATGAAGTTAAGGTTATTTACTCAAAACTTTCAAAAGACTATGCTGTAAATGTAAGTGTTTATGTACCTTCAACGTTCCTGCTGTAAATTCCAAAAAAGTCCTCATTTCTTACTTTGCGCGGCTGCATTTCAACTTTTCATTAATCCACTGTTTAAACACATTTGAAATCGAAAACTGCCAATCCGAAGGTAAAGCCTCGTCATTTCGGATTATGACCGAGTTAGGCATATGTAAAACACAACCTTGAACTGTATTGAAATAATCGAATTATTTTGTCGATGTCGAATGAACAAGACATATTGTTTTCAATGTTATTTTAATTTATTTTGATATGTGTGATTTGTTTATGCAATATTAGCGAAAATACACATTTTCTCGGACATGATCATCTGCGGGCGCTCTCAAAATCCATTCCTGGAACGGATTTTTCGAGCGCCCGCAGATGATCATGCCCTCGAAAACGTGTATTATCCCTTTATACATACGTAGGAATTAAATCACGAGTGCGAAGCACGGGTGATTTGATTACACGCATCTATACTCCTTACTGTTGGTTATTCGACAACAAACCATCATAGAAAAATATTATTTCGATTCAAACACGATTTTGGTTGATTTGGTTCAAACGTTTGGACGTGAACTATATTTCTCAATACTACGCCCTTCTAAGTACAAAGTTCACTTTTTAGTGACGTCATTAAATTGTACAAACACATGACGTCGTTTTCATTCATTAATATTTTGCAAATGACGTCACTTCCATTGAGAAAAAAAATCGTAGAAACTAAATGACGTCACGTTTATTGATGCTACTGAAAAGCTGACATGCTATAAATGTTTTCTTAATTACGTTTCCTAACAAATTACATTCTTTGTAGGGGTGGATATGCAACTTATCACCACTTATACAATTTGTTGTTTCATTACATTTATGTACATGCGACATTTATTATATTTCTTTTAGAGCGGGTTTTAGCACGTGCATTTTACTGCAATATTTTCTTTATTTATTCGGAACTATTTTTCGAAACATTAAGCTCCGCCCATAATTTGTTGCAGAAAAACCCAAAGACGATTTTCTTCTTTGTTTATATGAAATTCGGCACCTGCCGTGTTATAATAAACATTTTGAGTAATAAATATATGTGCGTTACGAATTATCTATTGATTTACAACCTGAATAAACGACAAACAGTCTAACGTGTTACCTCGTCCTCCTTTGTCATGGCGGTATTCAAAGTAACGTTCAAAGACAGGTCTTGAAACAGTAAATTTGCCTGAAATATATGGTATGTGTTGTACATTAACAACTTTTTAAATGGACACAATAAAAAATACTCGATTCAAATTAAACCAGAAATGCATGTATCGCTTACAAGTGACACGATATCAAGTATCATTTTCACCATCACTTCAAGGTCCTTGATTGAAGCCAAGTGACTAGGAGCAATGCAATTTATTTCAACACAAACCACTTTAAAACACTTTATGCGGATAAAAGCTGATTACTAAATTACATCTTATAAAAGTGTAAGCTTAAGTACACTTTTTTAAATTCTTAATCGACTTAGTGTTACAAATATGTTCGTACTGCAAGATATCCACGCCGAGCAAGTCTGCGTCCATCTTTGTATGTGAATGATTTTAGTTCACCACTAAGACTCGCCATTATGTTTATAAAGTTCTGTAAAACGAAAACAGGTAATTACTTCATTGTAATTGATATTGCTGAGATAGTGTGATTCGCTCAGCTTATATAGGGACATAAACTATTTATAAATCAGAGCTTAAACTGCATAATCTCATACTGGGGTTACACAAATCGTGTATAAAATTCAAGTTGTTCGTTTATCACGAAATCAGCAAGCAATTCAAATCAGTTAAAGGATATGAAACTGGTTGAAACAGTTGTATAAGTCAGCACTAAGCCAAGAGGATTGCGTGCTTGAACGCAAAATTGATATTCGTCGCATTTTATTTCACAATTTAAATTATTATTAAGATACTATTTGCATGAGTGTGACGGTACATTTTTCCAATGTGTTTCATACTCAAAATACCTATGTCCTTTAACTATGACCGATCAACCTGAAAATCGATAGGCGTCTTCTTATATATAAACTGAAATTGCCATTAGCATGGTCGTAGATCAAAGTGTTCTCTACTTATCGTGCGGAAAAAAGGTATACGGACCGAACATTCAACCAACTGACCGACGGACAGGTTTAAAGTAATATAACCCTGCAATGATAGAAATATCAAGCGGGAGAATGTAATACTATCCAGTAAGTTAGATTTACCATGTAATTACATAATTAATCAATATGTGTAAATGGACGACGTCGATACCTTGTCGTAATTTCCAACACCAATAAACGATACGTCTATGTCTTTTTTATCAATTTCATCAATCGCCTCTGCCAAATAGGTTAGTGTCTACAATAATAAACAAATGTTTAAAATGAGCTCTCCAAAGCGAGGCTGAATTGCGTCAGTTGAAAACAAAACACTGATGATATGCATATACGATATGTAAAGTGCCCTGATAAAAGTAGCATTTCAAAGATTGGTGCGGTTTGTTGAAAATAACACAGTGTGGAGGATTATAAAGGACTATAAATCGTATGTCCCGATTGAGATAAAAATATACATCAAGTTCAAGTTGTGATGAAGTTATTTTTTATTATTGTCTAGGAGGTCAATATAGCAAAAGTTGTGATGAAGTTATTTTTAATTATTGTCTAGGAGGTCAATATAGCAAAGAGGATGAAAATGTACACATGACCTATGCATCACTAAACGAGATCATGCAACAACTATCAAATGAGGGGCAAACCTTTTGCGGCCATATTTATAACTGTTCGATCAATAACTGTTACCAAACGTATTTGACTTAACCCTATTCCTAAAAATGTTTCTATTATTGTTCTCTTCGTTTTTTTGAATATTTTTGGGATTTAAGGCATCAGTTTCAAACTATATACCACTTAGCAATATTTACGCAAAAAGTAATTGATTCGAATGACATTCTTCTTTTTGGGGGTTGAAATACCGAATTTTATCTAAAGAGTCTTGTCGAGAAATAATAAAATACACTTATTTGCTCTTTGTTGGCAATTATTTCATTTGTACACCGTCGCTTAATTGATTGCACAAAAGGTATCTCTAAGACTTTACCGAAGGCAATGCTAACACTTTTGTCTTAAGTTAAAAAGCTACCCAATATAAGTTGGTGACACTAGCTATTCATATTACGTGCAGAGGTATCATGCTATTCTTTGACTCGTTCAAGATTGATGTGCAAGACTGGCATTGTGTGTCAGTTTCATATCGTTTTCGGCTAGTGTTCATGAAGTATACAAAACATTGTAAAGATTGTTGTGTTTGTTAAATGAATGCATTAAAAGTTGTGATTATACTTTGTATTAATGCGCAGCTTCTCCCTTCGATATATAACCATGTATGATTTTCTGCAAATTCAGCAACGCCCAATGTTGGATTTATTCTTATAAATGTTTTTGTTTTTTTCTCTAGACCTTATAACATTTTATGTTATGTCTTTGTCACTTGATTGATAGTACGCAAAGAAGTGAAACAATAATTATCAAACTAGTAAAAACTTGTACAACTGTTGAAATGTATGCCTTCTCAATGTTTAAATTAATGGGGAATGTATTTCAGCGTAATCGTGTAATAACTTGCCCTTTGCGACAACTATATTCTTTGGAAACACGACTTATTTTGCATTGGCCATATTGATCATTAGCCAATAATAACTTGTGACTCTAATGAATTATGCTAGGTATTAAATCAACAAATACTTATTACAAAGTAGCTGTAAAATACCATATATTACACAAAAACACAACGACTATATACACAAGAGTTGTATATGTGTATAAAGGCAAAACGTCACATATTGTATGGGAATCATTCAAAAGAAGGAAAAAATATGTATTTGAAGTATTGTATAATTATAAATTGAATACACGGTGTTTTAATATGTTAGAAAGGAATATTTATGGAATACAAAGAGCGGTGTATATACCTGTTCATGTTTTGTTTCGTCTTCAGCATCCGGTCCTGCATGTAACAATGTTTCAGTGGGGCGACCGTCTGTGACCACGATTATTTTTTGAATTATGATTAAGCCGTTGACAGATGGTCCTATTCAAAATACGTGTAAGTAGGTAGTAATAGCGTAATTTATATTCTTTCATAAATTATTGTGTGTGTTTTATTTCAGTATGACTGCAGATTTGCTGTTGTCATGCGAGACTATTTTGGAAAAAAAACACTTACTTCTCCAGGTAGCTCGTTATTATAAGACAATAATTATATAAAAAGTACGAAAATGAATATTTGTATTTAAAAACTATAGAAAATTTTCTTGCACAAACTATGGTTGGTTGTTTATTTTCCATCAGTTTTCTGTGCAAAAGTATAAACCTTAATTTTAGCTCAATTCCTCGAAAGCATACTGCTTATTGAGACGTCAACAAATCTTTTAGCGGAGTAGAAACAATACTAAGTGTCTTTTGGGAAGATCTAAACACGCTTACCCGGTAGATATCGAACTAATTACATTTCCGTCATTAAACGAACACTCTTTCTACAACGCCAGCGTTAAATGTTCAGTAGTTTAAATTGGCATTTGATTGTCAACAACCTTAAAGACATACTCATTTAGCTAAAGCATATTTGAGACCAACGGATACACTAACAAAACAATCTAGATTTAACTCTCTCTCTCTCTCCCTCTTACCGTTTTTACCAGACAACGCTCCAGCTTTAGCACACATAAGACCTCCCAGAAGAGGACTTGGGCCACCCAAAGGCATTTGTTCTGTGAAAAGAATACATATTTAACATGTATGAATCTTAGCGGAATCTGCTAAATTGTCTAATGTTAAAAACTGTATATTAAAAAATAGTAACAAAATTAGTTACCTAATTGCTTTTTAACATCGTCGAACCTATTGGTCAGGCACTGTTGTAATTTCGTCTCATGACCAAATGTTACAAGCGCAACAAATTCTCGTATACGGTCTTCGTTGTGGATTTTATACTCTTCTAGACCTATTTCATTTGACAAAAATGTAAATAACGTATATGAAACAATGTATGCAATCACCTTTTAAAAGGTTGAGTACATACATGGTGAGGGTTATTCCTAAAACAAATATATGTATGCACAATACAGTGTTAATCTTGCATAGATTTTCGTCGTATATACTCCATAATAAACTATACAATGAAATATTAAGCGTTTTTATTTATCTTCCCGTGTTTGTCTGAATAAGAGAAAATATTTTGAATGTGTTATTATTATGTGTTAAATAACCATTAGTTGTGTCAAATAGAAACGTAATATCTTTCCACCTGATAAAAAGTCGTTGACAAATTCCATAGCCTGATTCCATGCATTCCCTGACGCCATGCTTTCTGATATGTCCAGACATAAAACCGTGGCGACGCACTCTAACTGACCTGTAATCTGCCTAGCTAATGGAAAAAATCAACACTTTGTGTCAAATGACATTTGAAAAATAAATAGTGCGTCCGCATATTTGTGTTTGTAGCTCTAACGTCCGGTGTGTACTTAAATTGTGAAGTGAATAAACTAAACGACAATAGCAATAATACACGTTCAAATATTCACCTCTGTCTAATGTTTTCTGAGCCAATGTGTCCCATGTTTTTTCATTGCCGCTAAGGAAATACTTATGAGTTTGTCTAACTACACTTCCTGTAAATAAAACATCAAATTATATGTTATTGAACCGTGTGTCGAAAAAATAATAATAAAAATAGTTGCACATTGCAACTGTGAAATATATATCAAAATTACCTAAAATACGTAATATTGGTTAGTTTGTTTTCTTATTGATAATTAGCCATGTAGGTACATGTATTCTGATATAAATCTGAGCTAACGTGTTGTTGTTGTATGGACGTTGCTACTACCATGTTTTGGAACACTTGAATCTTTTGATGACACGTCACGATAAGTGCCGTCTTTAGAATTGTGTGCGAAAACCGTATTGCAACTTATATCTTTCGTGGTGTGCACTTTTTGTCGAAGTTCATCTAATTGAGTCTCAATGTAGGAAAATCTTTGAACGATATCATTTTGTTCCGTATCAACCTCGCTCTCGCGCAGGTGTAGTTCTGTAAGGCGCTCATTTAAATCAGACGCAACTAAAACAATAATATGCCAAACCATTAATGCTCACATTTTTCCTACAGGACAATTTTAAATATCGGAATGATGAAATAAGAAAACAAGAATATAGGAGGTAGGATGTTGAAGCTCAAGAAAAATTATCAGGAGAGAAATTCTTGTTAACATCAACGAGTCCTTTATTTAAGAAAAGTGATCAATTGGCTATTCAAAACTTGATGATTGATAAGGTTTAAGGTCAAACTATTATTTAGAAAGAAATATTCTGCAAATTGCGATATGCTTGCATCATATTAATTATTATAATTAAATTTACATGAAACAAAATACTATATTACATTCTTGAAATAGTTCTGCTCATAACTTAGCATATATACAATATGCTACTTTGCGATAAAAGAAAATCAGCAATAGTTCTGTTATACCTGCAGTCAATCGATCGATTACATCTGCACTGTAAATAAACACATCTAATCTCAATTAATCAATCACAAAAATGCCTGAATACTTTAATAGCGTGCTTTGTTGGTTCAACAATCTGTTATTTAAATGCCAAAGCCTGGTTTTAAGGGAATTTTTCCCAAATTTTTCGTACATTAAACAAACGTATCTATAATACTTATTAACAAAGCTAATTTTTTCGGAATATTCTGATATTTATAATCATACAAAGAAAAAAAAATTTTGACAACGCAATCAATTAGTGTAAAGTCTGTAACGTAATCAACATACAAACATGACTAATTATATTTTTAGCGACACCGATTATACTCGCTGAATCTTGTGATCTGTCACCGCCATATCTTATTTATTGGCCATGCGATGTATAATATAACACAAGTTATCGGAAATTTAAAAAAAAAAAACATACAAAAGTACAAAACATAACAAGATATTAACACACAATGATAAATTACTACAACGACACTTCTAAAGCTCAAACTAATGCTTCTTTTACAAATAATACAAGTACTTCCTCTTACCACTGACATTCTGCTCTCCGTCCACATTCATTCAGATCTTGAAGTCGTTGAAAATTGGATCTATTAATTTTCATGATATCCTGAATGTCGTCGAGCACCTGTAAAATTAACTAATAATTGTGGTATTTAATCGATGCGAAACGATACCAAACACACCTTATAATTATAAATGTAAATTGTGGTCAAAATGTATTTACCTGTTTATCCATTGTGTTATTCTTTATGTTCTATTTTTGGAACTAAATCAGGTCATCCTGTACTATTTATATACTTAACAGGGTTCCCATGTATGAAGCATACTTTCATATGATAAACATATGTTATTAAATAAGGAAAATGTGCGCTTTTATTGAAAAAAAAAGTTAATAGTTAGTGAACAACGAACAAGCCATATACCTGTCGGATCGATAAGCTTTATCACCACTTGATACATAATTATTAATCTCGTCAACAAGTATGTTGAATGCCCCTGTAGTAAAGTTTAGTTTTATTGTGTCATTATTATGTAACTTTAATTATATGATGTTATTTTTCATAACACAGATTTTTCATAATTAACAGTAAGTCATCAGCACTTATGATAAGCCTATCAGCTAAAGGATAGTTAAAAAAAAAGACAACCTGTACATAAGTTTGCAGTATTTATCTCCCTTGTTTAACCTGGTTACTCAGATTCCCTAATCTATTTGTATATCAACTTTGGAATTTGTTAGACCCCTGGGTTTCAAAACACTTTAAGGTCTAATACTTTAAAATGCGTATTTTTCTAATATAATGATATTTTTATCTAAGATATAATTGTCTTGTGTAAATATGTACTTATTTTTTATCACATTTGTTATCAGAAGTTTGCAAATTAGTCAATAATGGGAACCTTTACTGATATGCCTTCTTTGAGAAAATCCCCTGCAGAGTTCCCCAGAGCTTAGATATTGATTATTAATTATTGGTGTGTTTTGATAGCTGAATGCTTGTAGAGTTTGCATATTTTATTAGAAGTATGTTGTTTATGTTAAATTTAAATAACATTGTTGATTTGAGTGTTTTTATTTTTTTTTGTCTATGTGAAGGGATTATATTTTTAGCCAATCAAATGTCTGTAAATGGACTTTTTCAAGGGAAAATAGACTGTTCTGCAAGTGCTCTCAGAGCTGTATAAAATAAGTTGTTCTGGCTGATTAAATCACTTTTTTATTACTTTCAAATTTTATAAACAAATAATTAATTAAACTCTTAATTATTGTAACACCAGCATCAAGACATTTTGGCATTATTTTACAAATTATTGTTATTATTTAGATTATTTTTATTTTGTATTTTCTAAATTAGAAAGACTATTTTATTTAAATAACTTAAGTAAATTCTTCTATTTTAACATTTGATTCACTGAAGTTTTCCCACACTTCCATAAATTGTGTTCTTCAGATTAAATTAGACCTATTTTCTAAACTAGATTATTGAAGCAACTTCTAGACTTACAGTAACTAATATTTATATCAGTTTTTGACAGATTGTGAACTTTTGTTTGACATTCATTAATGTATTTGCTGTATTTTGTTCATTTTTAATGATACTTAGATTCTTTAGACTTGGCTTGTACCTGTTCTTAACTCTCTATCATTGTTCTTAATTTTACTAGTTCTTAGAATAAAAGTTAGTTATTTTCATTAAAGCTTCTTTGGTTTTCACTTATAGATTCAATTCTTTGAGCGTATTCAGGCGTATCTGACTGGACGCATTCAGTTAATTGAATTACAACCAGTCAGACTTGAATACTATTTCCGTATTATACAAGTGCTCACAAAATTACATAACTCGTAACCGTCCCGTGACCGATTCACTTGCGTAAGCGAACATGACCGCACCGCCACACCCCCTAAAAGGCATATACTTATTACGGAGAACTAATATCAATTGCAAAATTAGGAATGTCATTGAGCATTTGGCGTCTCAGGAGTCGCCCCATACGCTTTATATTAAATATATTATTTGGCACATTTTTCAATGTCTGTTGACAAATATAACAGTTTATATAAAATATATTTACAACTTATATGAATGAATACATTAAAAACATTGGTCTTCAATAGGAGCATATTATCTTCTGTTTTTAACACGAAGAGATTCGTCTTCTGCTGGTTGGAAAATTGTAAATGTGTGCCCAATAAGCGTTCAATTATCGATCCATATAACGGCTATATACTACTAAGGAGGACTTTAAGAGTTTATTACATAAACTCATTTTTAATTTTCTTCGTGCAAGTTCATTTTTTGAACCAATTATTATTATTTTTTTTTTTATTCAATATAAAACATACAATGTAAATATGTGCATAAGCAAGAACAAAAGTGGTATAATAAAACAGTAATAATGTCAAACACATATTATACATAATATGCTAGGATATACTGTTGTTTTTTTCTTTGGTTGCATGTGGTGTATGCTGTTATTACTAGAGTTAGGTAGATGACAACTGGACTGGGTTATGAAAGTTTATGCGTTTCCATTTTTGTTCAAAAATATGAAGTTTATCGTTGTTGAGGGCTATTTCTTTTTCAATTTGGATCTTTAGTTTTAAATAGTTTATAAAACAGTTGAAAGTAGGTATTTGTTTTTTGTATTTGAAGCTAAATATAAAATATTTCATTAATATGATAATGTGGTTCACAGTGTTATTAATTGCTGGTATTTTAAAATTATTCACACCGAAACTGATATTTAAGAGAGACAGTTTTACTTTTAATTGTTGGTTCTCTTGAAATGTTGTTATCTGGTTCCATAGAATTTGAATATGTTTGCACTCCCAGAAAAGGTGTTCTATTGTTTCAATGTGTTCGCTGCATATATCACATAAATTTGTGTTGGATAGGTTGCACTTAAAAAGGTATTTATTTGTAGCTATGATTCTATGGACATATTTATATTGAAAATTTCTCAGTGTGCTATCAATAGTTGTTTTATATGGCATGATAAATATTTGTTTCCAATTAAATTCTTGTTCTCGAAGAAGGCTTTGCCATTTATTTTGAATCTTGGAGTTTTCTGCAGGGAGTTTAATTCATAGTTTGTAAAATATTTTGTTTGTTTTGTTTTGTTTTGCAAGTATGTTTTCCGTGAATGATGTTTGAGTACATGGTGTATTATTTGTATTAATTGTAGATTTAATATGTATGGGTATGCTTTTAAATAATGTGTAATACATTAGGAAATTGCCCGAAGGTATTCCGTATATATAACATATATTCTCAAAAGAGTAGAAGTCTTTTATTCTGTAATCGTACAATTGGTCGACATGTTTAATGGTTTTTTTTCAAACCAATGTTTATAGAAAAAGGTCTTGTTGTTTGAAGTTATGTCTTTATTGTTCCATAAAATAGTTTTACTGGTGATTTGGGTTTCTAGATTATGAGTAACATTAGTCCATGTCGATTAAACATGAGACAGAAATATGTTTTCGTTTGCAATTTCATGCAAAATGGTATTGCTGATGTTACATTCAAAAAGTAAGGAGTCATCATATTTTTTTAGGATTTCCTGGTAGAATAATTTCCATTTACTTGTATTGGTATTATCTAGATATCTTTTAACCCAGCTGCATTTGATTGCATTCAAGAATGAGTCGATGTCCGTTAATTGGATACCTCCATTTTCTACAGATTGAATTAAATGAGTTCGCTTAATTTTATCAGGTTTACCGTCCCATATGAAATTAAATATTTCTGATTGTATATCTTTAATAATATCATTTGGTAGGTTTGGGAGAACTGTTAGTGTATAAATTAATTTAGGGAGTGCAAACGTTTTCAACACTGTGTTTTTTCCGATTAGCGTAAGTTTACGTTGCTTCCATGATTTTAAACAATTTTTTAATTTTTGTAATTTAGGCAGTATGTTTTTTAGAATGGTTTCATTTTCATTGTTTGTAATGGTTATTCCTAACGTTGTTGCTTCATCTGATGTCCAGTGGAATTTCATTTCTTTTTTAAGATGAATATTACTTTGTTTAAATTTACCTACTCGTAGCACAGTGCATTTACTTTTGTTAAGTTTAAGACCCGATGCCATTCCAAAAAGGGTAAGCGATTCTATAAGATTATTGAATGAGTCAATACTGTCATTTAAAAAATAAGTTGCGTCGTCAGCAAATAGGGACTGTTTAATTTCTTCGTCAGGTTCTAGCGATATTCCATTTATATGTTTATTTGATTGGATATAGTGTGATAGATACTCGATGTATATAATAAATAGCGAGGATGAAAGTGGACATTCTTGTCATACCCCTCGTTCGATGTTAAAACTGTTTGAGAAGAAGCCATTGTTAATCAGTATACTGTTAATATCGGTATAAAATAGTTTTACCCATTTAATTTGACTTTCACCGAAATTCATATTTTCTAAGCAAGAGAACATAAACGAATGGTCTAGTGAATCGAAAGCCTTTTCAAAGTCTGCAAAGAAGATGAGGCCAGCGTTGTTTGGTTGGTTGAAATAATTTATGCATTCTTGTATCAGACGTACATTTTCACCAATGTATCGTCCTTTAATGAAACCAGATTGAGATCTTGAAATGACTGATGGTAATACTTTTTTAATTCTGTTTGATATACTTTTAGTTGCAATTTTATAATCATTGTTTAGTAAACTAATCGGACGCCAGTTTGATAAGGATTCTAGGTTTTTTCCAGGTTTTAGAATGAGTGATATTATACCTTGTTTTTGAAGCATTGTTAAGTTTTCGTTGTTAAATGAATAGTTCAGTGAGTTAATTAAATATATTTTAATATCATTCCAGAATATTTTATAAAACTCGATTGTAATGCCATCAGATCCTGGACTTTTGTTGTTTTGCATTTCTTTTAGTGGTAGTCCACATTCATATTCATTGAGTAATCCGTCACACAATAGTTTTTCCTCTTGATTTAAAGCATGATGTTTATATTTAAAAAGGGTGTTATTTTCAACATGTTTTCGTTTATAGAGGGTTTCGAAAAATAGACGTTGTTCCTCTAGTATTTGAGTTCTGTTTGTTATATCTTCGCCGTTGACTACTAATTTGTGTACCGTTTTTTGTTCACTTCTACGTTTTTCAATGTTTGCGAAGTATTTTGTATTTTTTTCATTGTGTTCAACATGCTGGGCACGTGCTCGTAGTATTACTCCATTGAGATGTGTATGATAAATTCCTTTTAATACTTGTTTTTTTTTATGTTATTTCATTTTCAATGTCGGTTGTATCGTTTGTTTTTTCATGCAATTGTTTTTCAAGTGTTTCAATGATTTTTATGGTTTCAGCTTCAAGTTTGTGTGTTTCTTTTTGTTTAAATGATGTGTATCTGATTGTTGTGTTACGTATATTTCCTTTAATTACTTCCCATAAGGTGTTTGAGTTTGCATCTTTATTATCTTGAACTGTATTGAATATTTCTTGTTTTATTTGCGCTTGATATTGTGTATCTAATAAGATGCTGTTATAAATTTTAAAGTATCCTGGGCCTCTCTCAGGTTGTATTTTGTGTAGTTTAAGTTCGACTAGAGAGTGATCAGTCATAAATCCTGGTTTTATGCTACATGTGTCAATTATGTTGCAAAGTGACTCAGATATTAAAAAGTAGTCTAATCTACAAAATATTGTTGGTTTTGTGTTAGAGTGCCAGGTGAATTTGCTTTCGTTTGGATTTACTGTACACCAGATGTCTAACATATTGTAATTATCAATTATGTTATTCAAAATGTTTCTATTTTTAGGATGAGTATAAAGGTTTCCCATCTTTTTATCTAATTATGGGTTAAGAACAGTATTGAAATCACCACCGACTATAATGATTTTATCTTGGTTATTAATTATGAATGATTGTAATGTTTCATAAAAAGAGGAATCATGTATGTTAGGGCCGTAAACGTTGATTAATGTTAATTGTGTTTCGTGTATTTTGATATCTATACTTGCTTGTCTGCCAATTATTATTTCATTAAAGTTATCGACTGTCATCCCAATATTATTTTTTATCAGAAAGGCAATGCCTTGTTTATTAGTGTGTTGTCCACTGAGATAGATGTCTCCGTCCCATTCATCTTTTAAGGTTTGTGCTAAAGTGTGTGTCAAGTGACTTTCTTGTAATAGGCATATCCTATATTTTTATCGTCTAACCATTTGAAGATTTTTATGCGTTTATCTTTATTGTTTAGCCCTTTTACATTCAAAGTGCATAATTTAATCATTTGAAAAGGTGGAGGGTGATGTTACTGATAATTTGTGTGTGCTTGTCCAGTTAGTTTCTATTTTAAAACATGTCCAGTTGATTTCGGTTATAAGATATAGGTCAATGGAATTTTTCCATGATTTGGTATTCGATGCAGAAGTGATGTGTATGTACAAATATAGTAAACATTTCATCATGACATATAAAGTGGAATAAATGCAAAGAAAAAAATATAAAGGGACAAAATCAACAAAAAAACAACACCAAACAATTGAAACACAGCGATGCAAAAAAACAAAAAACAAAAAAGAATAAAACATACGGTATTGGTATGGGTTTTTAAACAAAGTAATGATATATTTTTCCAATGTACTGCTAAAGTATCTAAGACGAGAACAGAAATATGTAAAACAAAACAACAACAAAACGCTTACATATGATGTCATGAATCAGTGGTTATATATGTATTAAATTATCCAATGTGCAATTATATATACATATATATATATTATTTAAGTATTCTTTGTTGCTTATATGTATGATGGTAGTGCATACAACTATCCGGAAACAACCACAAAAGAAAAACTTCATTATTTCGTTATCAATTTTTGGTAATATTAACTTCGGATAATGAAAATTTTAGTACAAAATAATGGTGGAAAAAAGTCAGCTCTACTTGATTTCTCTTCACCCTGAGAAGAGATATCGTAGAGAGAGATTCTAACACGATGTCAGTACCTTTATCAAATGCCTCCTTTGAAAACCGAAAAAGGAGATATTGTTCGAGGTATATTCATATATATTAACAAATATATATACACCTACACATATACATACACATATACACACGTACATACACACATGTATTAAATTATACAATGTGCAATTATATATATACATATATATATATTATTTAAGTATTCTTTGTTGCTTATATGTATGATGGTAGTGCATACAACTATCCGGAAACAACCACACAAGAAAAACTTCATTATTTCGTTATCAATTTTTGGTAATATTAACTTCGGATAATGAAAATTTTAGTACAAAATAATGGTGGAAAAAGTCAGCTCTACTTGATTTCTCTTCACCCTGGGAAGAGATATCGTAGAGAGAGATTCTAACAAGATGTCAGTACCTTTATCAAATGCCTCCTTTGAAAACCGAAAAAAGGAGATATTGTTCAAGGTATATTCATATATATTAACAAATATATATACACCTACACATATACATACACATATACACACGTACATACACACATGTATACATGCAATCTTGTGATTTTCAGTTTTTCTTAATGTAAATATACACTTCAAAAAACAAAGCTATGTATAAGCTACGTATCTACATTTTCACTTGATTTTAAAATGCCTATGATTTTCTGTTTTCCTGTATGTAAATATTCACTACACAAACTAATCTATATATAAGTTATGTATCAACATTTTGACTAGATTTTAATATGCCTGTGTGATTATAGAATTAATGATAGTTGTAAAGAGTTAGGCTCCATTTGATTGTCCTTCACAGTAGGGAGAAAAAAAATCTGATAGTTATTTGTTGCAAAAAAAGTACCGATCATGTCATTGTATATATTATGTAAAGAATATTTGTTGTCTTAACATTACAATTTGTTTATCAGCGTAATTTATTTGTTTATAAAAGATGTGTTATTGAGTTTATTATTTAAGTCAATTCAATTGACAAAATATGACAGTGCACATATGCCAGTTTAAATGGTGACTATTTATAAAAAATAAATAAATAAGAGATCTACGCATCTAAGATGAATTGTGTTTTAATATAAAACAGAATTTAACAAATCCATTTGTGCAAGGACACAAAAAAACGCATGCATAAATACTCCTACTCTCCCGCTAACATACACATATGGTCGCTTATACATCTATGTTCGACATACACCTCCAATATATTTATCAAAAAGCGTGGACGCAAACTATTCAATACATTAATATATTTATAAATACCAGCAAAGTGTTGTTTTACTTAAATTGATTAAATAAACAAACAAAAAAAACGCACACCTGCCTAGAAAAAAGTTGTGTTTTATTTATATAAAACAAAATTTAACAAATCCATGTGTGCAAAGATACAAAAAAAACGCATGCACATATAATCCTATTCGTCTGCAAGCATACACACATGGTCGCTAATACATCTCTGTTCGACATACACCTCCAACAAGAATGACAAAGGCTGACAGTGACAGACAAACATTTGTACCAATGTAGTGTTGTTTTACTTAAATTGATTAAATAAACAAACAAAAAACGCACACCTGCCTAGAAAAAAGTTGTGTTTTATTTATATAAAACACAATTTTAACAAATCCATGTGTGCAAAGATACAAAAAAAAAACGCATGCACATATAATCCTATTTGTCTGCAAGCATACACACATGGTCGCTAATATATCTCTGTTCGACATACACCTCCAACAAGAATGACAAAGGCTGACAGTGACAGACAAACATTTGTACCAATGTAGCAAACAACAAGATGCATATTATTTGCTTGTTCTAGGTGGTTTAAAACATATATAAATCGCGGTGAGTTGTATATAGTTTACAAAAATACTACACGAGTAAATATTGTGCTTGAACTGTATTTGTTAAGTAAAACTATCTATAAAATAAAGCGTTCTTAATATTAATTATGCCTAATGTGATACAGTAGTTTTTATATTATCACACTTCGTTCAGTCAGCGGAATAATGTGGTCAGTGAAGCGTTTATCTTTTTCGTGACACAGTAGATTTTATATTGTCACACTTTGTTCAGCGAATCTCTGTGGTCAGTGAAGCGTTAATCTATATCGCACATACACTATACTATACTTGTTAACAAAGAAAAGCGTCCAAGTGTGGTGCGTACATTACTTTCTCTTCGGTGTGTTGTTTGGCTATGGCAGGTTCGTCCAATGTTCATAGTCTTCAAATTTCACAGTTTGAATTTTGTCCATATGGTTCTTGTAAAAGATCTTACCATTCATGAACCAAGCACTGTTTATTTCGTCTGGCATCTTCTTTTTCACGAACATAAGGACATGTAAGTTAAGTTTGGTCATGACTTCATTGATAAAGATGTCTGTCCCTTTTAGCTGTTTCCTATTCGCTATGATGTCGAATTTTGTTTGCCTGCTAATCAACGACACTATTATGTCTCTGTTCTTGTTGTCCTTGTTTGGGAGTCGGTGGGCTATGTTGATGTCCGCCATGGTTATTTGGCACACGTTGTAAGCGCGCAGGACGGATATTACCAATTCAGCTGATTGTCTTGCTGTTTCTCGTGGGTTTGTATCCGCGATTCCTTTTATTTTGATGTTATTTGAACGTGAGTACTGTTCGCTTTCGTTTTCATACTTTTGCCTATTCATGTCTATTTTCTTCAATTCTTTAAGAAGGTTCTCGTTCATTTCTTTCTGGTTTTTAATATCTGTTTCTAATACTTGTGACTGCGTTTTTAGCTTATCAATCTCTTGCTCTTTTTCAAAGAGTCTACCTTCTAGGACTTCAACATTCTTAACTACAGATTTCAATATATCGTCTTTCATTTCTGCAAATCAATTTTTGATTGTTTTATGAAGGGTTCCGTCACCTTTGAACCAATTATATATGTTGTCTTGCCTGGTGACTCTTTTATCAAACAACTTAAATATATTAATAATACATTTTGCAGAGCCTTATACTATGAGCTTGAGGTATTGTTGTATTCTTTGATATAAGTAAAGCTTGTGATAAAGTCTTGCAAAAATGTGCATTATGCAAACTTCAAAAATCAGGCATTCGATGAAATCTATTATCGTTTTGTAACAATATCTTTCTGATCGTAAACAAACAGTAATCTCGCCTGCATTGCAATCAACCCATATAGAAATTCTCGCCGTAGTCCCCCAATGCTGTATTTTAGGACCACTTATGTTTCTGTGTATAACAATTACATTATTGCTGACATCAATGCACACATACATTTGTTCGCTGACGTCACCAGTCTGTTCATGGTCGTAAATTCGCCAAACAACAAAAGGTTGGTATGCTTTAACCCTTGAACATTCGAATCGAATGCTTATTTCTAGCAAAATAAATAAACCAACTCACTCACCATCGACTATGCAAAATGTTAATATTCCAATTGTTTATGTACATAAACATTTAGGTATGTTCATGTTCGCTAACTGTACATTGCGCTTATATATGTAGACACCTTTTTGAATGCATGTCAATGCATATGTGTAAAAGACCATAAATATTTACTGCGTTGACAAAACCTACAATCTTTCGGAATGCGTACGCACTTAATTAGGTAATCAAATTTGCAACGTAATTGGCTGAACACTTCCTGCAGTGAAGATCACACCATCAACATGTTTGAAAAGCATGTAGTGAAAAACATGTAGTAATTTATCCAAAATGAAATGAAATGTTAAATTATATAAGTTTTCTATAGAATATTCTCGCAAAATGCCAACTCAGTTGCGAATAAGTTCTTGAACACGAAGACAACAAAGTGGCCAAGGAATATATAGCCTAAGAAGAACTTACTTGCATAGACACTACTAGAAATAAATTATATCATGTTTAGTTGTGCATCCTGAATCAAGTAAGAAATACTGAGAATTATGAATGAAACTTTCTGTTTTAATTTAATTTCAATCTAGTCGTTCATTGTCCAGATTTTGAGTTATGGCATGGCTATTATTTAACAGTTTATCTGGTGTATGTTTTGCGTTTGATAGCAACTTTCGATATTGTTCAGACCGTTGAGTTGTGCAGGAATTGAAACAGTTGTATCACTTGTATATATGTACAGTATTTATAGAGTATTTTTCTTAAAGGTACCTGCGGATTTCACGTATACACATTACTTCAGGTACTGTAATCAAAGATCTCGGTCCTGAAAAGCCATTATATACGTGTATATTGTACATTATATACGACACTTTACATAACATATAAAACACATCAACCTGATACATACAATCTTTTTTTAAAGTACTTAAACAAACTGGAACATTGTACTTAGCCATGATTCACGATAATATAAATAATAACACTGGTCGAATATTTTTCTTCAAACAAATAATACGTTTATATTCACCGAACTCGCGCATATACACTATTCGAGACATTTACATATATTTCGCGTCCATATATAAAGGACGCACAAATATCGAATACATGATCATTTCGCCTCAAGAGTTTGTTATTGCACATATTCAGTTTCACCCTAGTTTTACAGGATGAGGGACAGAGAGCGCGCATTGTTACAACTCAATACAATGTATACAATAAACTTACTATGGAATGGACTCGATTATGGCGAACAAACTATACATATCTTAGAATACAAACAAAGGCAACACGTTTAACTTAATTTCCAAATCACATAATTAATCAATCATATTGCTTGAATGCAAGTGTTATGAGTGGGCCTTTGGTCTTCGTACCTACAGATAAGATGCGTTTTTCTCCATTGTGGATGAACAGATTTAAAACTCATTCCTTTGGAAGAATTTCTCAGACACTATGTGTAAAATCAGTTATAAAAAGATATAAACCAAATCGTAACAGGTTATCTATTTAGCATACATTGATTGTTTTTGCGACGAAAATCAAGGCAGTAGGGATATATGCGCATAAGAATACACAACGCAGCTGCATTAACCATTCTGCTCCATAGCAATTATTACTTACAACATATTACTACATATATTGCGAGGTGCAGGAAATATTGAATATTTCCTTACGAATATAAAATGAATGGTCTTTAAAAATACCGGTCTTGTGATTGTTCTAGATGTTAATTAAAATGGCAAATAATTTCATTGAATGAAACAATAGCTTCAAAGATGACGTCATTACAGGGTAATTTAAACACAAATATGTGACAGATCTTTTTTACTATGCGGCCTATATTTCTTGGTAACTTCGCTCAAATTTGCCAATTTAACTTTTAGATTTATTTCGTGGTCTACAAGCGAAAATTTGTTCAAACCTTCGATTAGCTTTAAACAAAGTTCAATTCCTTGGTAAGACACTTTGCCGATTAAGGTAGCGCACCCCTAATGGACACATATCCAAATATAATCTAATTAATTATTTTCCTAATCAGCATCATTTCACTGAACTACATGCAAATTTGTAGGTAGGCTTTCCATGCTTTTTAAAAATATATACCGATTTTTTAAAAACCGCCCTCACGCTCGGCTTTTGTCCAGTATATTTTCACCCCTGGGGTATTAAAAAGTTCCATAATTAATTCAAATCTCCAAATATGGGCATGCAGTCGGTGTGTACAGATGCAGTAAAGGTGTTTAAAGTTTAAACAAGATGAAATTAGTATTCTTTTTCAGACATATATTTTTTACAATTTTGTATCTATGGAATAGCGCCATGAAATGTAAGTGATATCAGCCAAGTAAAAATTGGGTCGCTTAAAAACAAAGTGTCATAAAATTCAAAATAGTATCATTTAAGTTATATTTTAAACTTAGTTTTTATAGAAACACTATATACAGCAAAGATACCAAGAAATAGACAGATTTACCGTTTACTTTTTGAAATAAAAATAAAAATGCAACATGCATCATTCGTATTTTCAGCAGTACATTACCCAATTTAGCCATAACGTTGTTATAATTTTAAAAATTGAAGGATGTGCATACAATTTTCAACATATTTAACAATAAGCACAGCTTATATGCTATATTTAATCAAATTACGTTAGAAAAGAAATAAAACGCGTCGCAAAAAGTATGCGATGTTGGCAGGATTCGAACCTGCGCGGGAAGATCCCAAAAGATTTTTAGTCCATCGCCTTTACCACTCGGCCACGACAACTTCATATCAGTGCAACCTTAAATAAGATATTTAAAGTAAACAGGTAAAAAGCTCGTCTATCTTTGAAGAAATCAGCAAATCGTAATTTTCAGATGATGATTGGATCAAAGTCAATATTTATAGTGAAAATAATGTATTCTAAATAAATTAGGTAAACACATATCAAAATTCGAAGTTTGAAAAAAATCAAATGCATCTCTCGGAAATAACCGATCATTGAAGATCGGCAATGATCGTAAAATAAATCGCGGGAAATCATTATAGGTGCGCTACCTTAAAGCTTCCGAACAGATAATAGAAATGACACGCCTAATGATCGTTATTTATGGGCTGAGTTACGGTTGATTCAATGCACTCAACCAATTTGAAATACAATACACCTATTGCACTTGTATGCACAAACAGCTAGCTTTACGGATACTTTTATCCGGGTTCACGTTTTGTGAAGGTTACTTAGCCGAATGTCGTGTATATTTAACATCGATGTTGTAAAAACTCGACTATTTTGGAGTCATTTTAGAATATCCGGATTTGTGTTTTCCTTCCGTACAGTGGATTAAAGAAATGGATACTCAGGTAAAATGTTGAAATCAACTAAATAAACTTTAAAATACCATAAAATAAATAGATATTGAATTTCAATAAACAAAACAGATTTTTAACAGCAGTTTGTAACAAACACACATGAGAACAGATATAACTGTTTACGCAGAGCACGATATATAATACTGGAACGTACACAGATTAGGAGATCAGATTGATCATTATTTTGTTATCGCGCAAATTAATCGGGCGCACATATGTTTTTATAATGCTCTTTCAACAAGTATTTAACACTTATTCAAACGGCATATATCAGAGTGTTTATAAATATAAAGATACTGTGCTTATACCCATGACTCTAAATACAGGTCACAGTAATACAAAACCTCCAAGTACAAATAGCGAAACAAGGAAAATGTAGTCTGAGTCAGATTGCCTTGCATTGTAAAGGCCATATTGTTTTAACTGAATAACAAAACAAACCATTTTAGATACCGGAAGATATTGTTGAAATCAAGACAGACACAGAACGTATTCATGCCCTTACACAGACTATCAGCCAACAACCTGCATGCAACTGGTTTGAATTAATGTCAATTATTTAAAATTATGAATAGTTATATTCACAAATAAAAATTGAAACATATATTTGTTTATTTATTCATTTATTTATTTTATTAATTATTTTATTTATTTTATTTATTTATTTATTTATTTATTTGTTTTCATTTTTTTTCATTTATTTATTTACTTATTTATTCATTCATTCATTTATCCATTTACTTACTTTTTTATTTAACTATGTTGTAAAACTTTTGCATTTATAATAAAGTTCGTTTCAACTGTATTTACTTCATTTAATAGCACTTTGCAGCATAAACCACTTTTTCAAAATTATAATTAATACGTATTTTTATTAAATCATGGTACAATATTGTAACGTAATTAAATTGATGTTTGCTATGATGATTATTTATTTGAAAACACACTTTCGTGTATATGCAATTAATATCTGACAATATGAACCATTGCTTTTTCAGCAAAGATAACATTATTGAACTTCAAAAAGGTATATTGATTTTATTATCATTGTTACATAAGTATATACAATAAAACATTGCAATGACCTAAACACCTTATAATGCAACATAAATTATTGAATATTTCGTAATGTTGAAACATAGTCGATTACTATTATAATGATAACCAATTACTAATGAAATGCTATGACATAGAATTAAAAGCTCTAGAAGAAAAGGTGTCAATCAAAGAAGAAGAATGTCTTCAACAACGAGAAAGATTTGAATTTAAAAGGAATGCAAGAACAAAACAATTTGAAGAAATCACCGCAATGATATGCGAAATCGAGAGAAGCATAACAACTATTAAAAATAACAAACATGTTTGCGCACGGGATGATAACGAAAAGGCACACAACTTGACTTCTTCATCTCATGGCGCTTCAGAATTGGGTCGAGTATCGAAAATACCTTTACAGATACAGCACACGAATACAAGTGGGTATAATTCATAAAATATCAGTAACACAAGACAACAGTAATTGTTTGTACCATCCTTGCGAGGTTTTAATTAGTGTATGGTTGTGGAGCGTTATGGTTGTGGAGCGTTATGGTTGTGGAGCGTTAACAGTAACTTGTTATCGTATAATTGCAAGTGCAATAATTGATGAAAATTGGTGTTAAATAAGTCAAGTACATTTAGGGATTTGTTCCTCGAGCATGTTTATGTATCTACTCGCATGAAACGAAACAAAGAACACAACTATCATATAAAAATAGTCTTGTTCAGAAACAGTTGTAAACGATGCATTCTGTTATAATTTGTTAGAGAAGGAATATTGTTTTGTTATGTAGATAACTGTGATATGCTACATTAATAGTGTCGTGTCTCGATAATTTTAGGGCATCATATGTTTTTACGATATATTAGTTATTTTCTTTTATTGTAGCTTTTACTTGTAATACGCACCATTTAAACAGCATGTTCGTTCATGTAGTTGCACGTGTGAAACGGCAGTTGGAAAGAAGGAATTCGATGGATCTGGAGAAATGGCATCTCCTTGCACAACAAGAGGCTGAAAAGGGTACGTTCGTAGAGATGTATATATTCTTCGCAGCATGTTTGAGTTATTTTCAAACCTAGTACATATATTTCGCTTTCATCTTTATACCGTGGGATTATTTGACATAAACATTTCGTTTTTATGAAAATACGTGACCCGCTGGATGACCAATATAAATACCTGTAACATAACAAAACGCTTCAAAAAGAAGATTTGAAAACAACATTGTATTGTTCGAAACCATGCATATATGAAACTGTTTAAGGTTGTATGATCGTTTCCACTGAACGGTACAACACAGAGTGATCATTACTGATTAAATTATTAAACTACTCACAATATATTGACAATAAAACAAACGTTGAAAGTAATAATAATTATATACGCAAGTAAGAAAATATGCAAAAGTAAACTAGTTGGTGGAATCGAGAATTATTATAAGTGACAACCGAACAACTACATTTTCATTTAAAATAGTCATTGTATCGATGTTAACATGCCATATATAATTTCTCATTGTAAGATGATATGTAAAATTTTATTGTGACAACTCATGATCAATATTTGTTTAAACACACTCTTAAAAGATTAATTTACAAATATTCTCATAATTAAGCTTTTTCTTAAAATTGATGAAGCAAAAAATCATTCAAGCTGACCTTTCCTTTTCAATATTGTATGGTGATTTGTTGTCTTCACCGTGCTAAAATGTCAAGCTTTTTTGTTTATTATAATCAGACAAAAATATTTGTATGGATAACATTTCAGAACATTGTACATGACAAAAAGCCCAAACTTAAAAAAGATGTCAAGTCGTGAAACCCATAAATATTCATTGTGCGCTTCCATTTTGTTTCGCAATTTGTAAATTCAATATAAAGATATATAGTTCTGATTATTCAGTTCAACATTAGATGCATGGTGCAGTATTTATATATTTTGCACACATTTCTTAAACAAATCTCCCGTTTGGATCAATGCCAAAATGGCTATTTATAAAATAATATCTAATGCAAAAACTTTATTATCTAAAACTTATTCAAGGTGACGGTTGTTTTATATCATATTTGTGACGGATATAAATGCGACAACCAGCTTACAAGAAATTATAAAATTCTGGATAAATTGAGAGAAAAAATGCCTGGAAATGTCATTTATCCGTAATAACCGTTTGCCTCAAGCAACGAGACGTGTCATTAATAATTACTATGAAATTGTATAATCTCCCATGAGCTTTCAAAGCGTATTTTAACGTGAGTTCCTACAAACGCCTTGAAAGGACCAAGTTAGTGTATGTAATGAGAATGCAATACTTCTCCAGCAGCTGGAGTTTCACTTCTTTATATTGATTCACAGTTATTAACATTGCATTTATTGGGGTGACCATGAAAAGAATTTTAGAAAGAATTTCATCTACAGTTTAAGCTGGTCAAACTTCTTGACTGCACCCTTAATATTAATATAAATTTCAAATTATCGACGAACGTGGTTTCTGTCTGTTCAATTTATAACTTCATTTTCTAAGAGTCTATAATACACAGTATTGATTTGCATACACTTGGTGATTAATAAAACTAATTAATCTTATGGAACGACAAAGAGTTTTGCAGGGCCAAATGTTGATAATCGATAATCGGCCCCGGAGCTAAAGCACGTGACGTTACGGCCAACGCGTTACGTAATAACAAAATGGCGTCCATATTCAGTCTCAGCCAACGGTGATCAATACAATTAACCACAACTCAACGAAACAATCGGGCATAATGTTAACGACACGTAGCACACAGTTTGGATAATACAAATATCGATTGAAACTGAAACTCTTATATACATTAGATTTATGCCTCTATTTGAGCTTTAACAGAATTCATCGAACAGCAAAAGTTATTTTATATATTATTTATAGTTAAAGAAACACTTACCTCGACAACTTAAATCCGATGTTTATTATAATAAAATAGCAACGATGTGCCATACCTTCCTTTTTTGTTATTCCATCCGTTATTTTATATTGATTTTAAATCACACTTTTTTAAACCATTATATCTAATTCTAACCACTTTAAAGTTTAACCAAAAACACGATTTACGAAATCGAATGACTTGTCGGAGCGATTACACAAAATTGATTCCTAATAATGCATGACAAACACACAATCCGAAATAAGTGTTGGATTCGTTCGATGCTTAAACATATTTAACTGTTAAAAATAAATATAGCTCATCCACGACGGAATTGTATTCCCTAAAATCCAGAGAGTCTAGCTAAAACTGTGTTTCGTCACAGTATTACGTCACATGAGTACGTCATAAATTGCGCGATCAACTGAATAAAAATTAAAGTACGGAAAGCTGGTTCTGTAATAAATAGTACAGCTAACGGGAATTAAGTATTAAAGAAGTTAATGCCATCGTTGCTTGAGGGCCAGAAGTGTTAATCGACCCTGGAGTGAATAATCGCCCTCAGGCCTACGGCCTTCGGGGCGATTATCCACTCTTCGTGCCGATTATCACTTCTGGCCTTCAAGCAACAAGGTATTAACCTCTAAATAATGCGAAGGTTATGCCTATTCTTACAAGATTTTTCTAAAAGATTGTTTCATAAACATGGGAACAATGTCTTATTATTTTAGTCGCCTCCGTAACCAGACCGTTGGATAGTTACCACACAGTGTTGTTGTTGGATATATCAGAAAGCATGACAACCGGGGATTTGTGGAAGCATGCCAACACATTCGTGAATGATTTTCTATCGGGTATCTTTTATTTAAGATATATAGATCAGATACCGAACATGGATATAACACGAACTTAACGACAATAATGAATTACCAACTTGTCATGTAAATCATTCCCTTTAACAAAAACGTGTATAATACTATATCTTAACACTATTGATTGCTACTGCTTCGAGAGAGATGCCCCGTATTACAATTTTATCAGTCAACTTTAACAATTCTTGTAAGTTTCATTTGTATTTGCATGACAATGTCAATTATTGTAACGAAGAAAATGCCAACAATGTATTACGAGTTCGAACTATCACGTAGATAGATATGGTTAACAGTGTTTGTTTTGTGTACAATTTTGTAATTAATATTTTTTTGTGAGTTCGAAAAATACACATCTATATACAGGAGTAGAAGAACATGCATCTCTCATTGAACCGTTTCGACACTTCAACGAGCACGTCGGACTAGTCACATTTGGACATCGAACTCAAATAGAAGTACCATTGACGAAAGATTTCAAAGTTATAAGGAATAGCATAGGCAAGTTTACAATTGATACCATATTATATGGGTTCCCGAACCGTCGAACGTTATTGCTAAACTCTAATATAATTTAAATAATCAACTGCTTAAGGGACAAACTGTATGTGTATATAAAACCTTGTATTGTCTATCTATTGCTAGATAACATCGAACTTGGTGGTCCAAGCCCGCTTGTCGGTGGGCTCTTGGTAGCAAGTGCGATGTTGCAGTCAGCTCAATGTAAGTTGATCGTATTTCTCTGCTCACCGCCTGTAACCATGTGTAAATGCAACAAATTATGCAACCAGAACACATACAGAATCGTTTAATACAGTATAAAAACCTAGTAAAAAGAAAAATGTGGAAATGTTGTGAACATCTTTGGCTTTCATATCAAATTACATTCTAGTTTTTAAACAATGTTTAATTTACAAAGAGCGTTAATTTTTATCGATTTGCGCGACTGAATTAGGTGTTGTGCAAAAAGAAAACGTTGTTTTAGGATCGATTGCAACGTGGTAATTAATTTATGTATTCTTCACATGCCCACGTTGATTTTGTTCACCTGAACTATGCTACGCGAATGCATCATTTGTTTTCTAAATATTCAGAACGAATAAAATTGTTGACATGGCGTAACAAACAAAGTATAATTACTTATCAGTTCGGTCTTCTGACGCAGATACCAGATCATGTTTCCTATTCCGGTAATAGGACACCTTTTCCTTAACTTTGATCATGAATAAAAACACTAAAAATAATGCTATGATTTATACAAAACCAACTTTCTAGTCGTAGATTTTTAACAACTTATTTTATTTTGATATACAATAAGGGTTTATAAGTATGTTTTTTACTATGCCCTAATCTAATAATTTTTTGCAGTTTACCCTGGTTTGATCAACAATGTTAGTATGCATCATAAGATCATCGTTATAACGGATGGGCAGCCAACAGAAATGTCATTGTCAAGTGGGCCAGATTTAGTAAATGACAGTCTAGTTGACGAAGTAATGCGTTCTCGTCATTTATTTTCACTATGTCCGCTCTTTGTTATGACATAATGTAATGTATACAATTTTTTCATGAAGATAACTTTAAATGAATTATGTATCATAATTATGTAATTTTGAGTTGATTTGACAGTTAATTATGTAAAATGCTTCAAATGAACACGGTTATTTGCAGGAAAGAGCTAATCTATTGTGTACGTTGGACGCATATAACGATGCAAAAATTTCGATCTTCTTTATTGAAATACCATATCATGAATCAGTAAGTACTAATAATGCTTCACACAACTCATAAAACCTTTTTTCGTTACTTTTCTTTTTCTACAGCCTATGCTGTTTAAAATAGACGGTACTCTAGTAAGCATAATACTTAGTATATAATAATAAATAGAAAACACATCGTTCACTTCTAATTATATCAATATTTTCGTCATGCTGTAATCAGCTTTGAATTGCTCTTAAAATATTTAGTTGTGTAGTTTAATTGTATAATATATTAGTAAACGTATGGTAAAATTATAACAAATGATGACTATTTGTAACGAAGAACAAAACTATTGTTTCATTTAGACCTTTTTCGGCTGCATACGTTCTTATGATCCGTACAGGAACGTATTCGCATTTAATGATGGGAGACGATTGGCTCGACGAAATTACCTTTGTGTAAGAAACCTATATATAAATACAAGCGCTTTATGCATATTGTGGCTAATATAATTTTGTTATAAACAATAACATTTTAATATCGCATACTTTTACAGATCACAATGTTTTGTCGCATACCGATGACTTTTGTATTCATGTTATGGACTGTGAACCATATTTTTTAGACGAAAACAGTTGATTGGCGATCCGACCAGTAATGTACTGATGATAGATGGGACTTTGTCATCTGAAGATCAAGTGTGTTGAAGATATTTTACTATTTATATTAAGTTAAAATAAATGACGCATTGTAGCTAAATATCAATTAAATAATCTAATAGTCAATAGTAATGTATTAATATTAAATAGTTCAATTGAGTTAACCATTGAAGCGCGTGTTTAACTAATTAATTTGATCATCAGCATATTCTTCATTAGAATTGAATTCATTCCGTATTTCCAACTTGGACATGGAAGTAATTTTAGCAGGAGGTCACTTGTATATTCTCACTTTCTATAATCCGAGCCGCAGGAAGATACACTGTGACATTGCTACTACGACGCGAAAACATGTTGCGGATGTTATGGCATCAAGACAACCTAAAAACGCGTATCTGGAGAGCACCTTGCAAAACACTTCCCACCGTCGGCTCTCGCAGTGCGCAGGGGGCCTGACTGGAAATGGGACAACCAAGACATGGATGGACCTGGTACTCTGATCGGACATTGTGAAAACGGTTAGAGATTTGTTCGTAAAAATAAGTTTCGTTATTAGCATTGTAACTAGTGGTATACAGCATTGTAAATAGTGGTATGTAGCATTATAAGCTATTGGTCCGGTTTAAAATGGAATGTTTGTATAAAAAAAGCAGCAACAATTTATATAATTAAGCTATTTTATAACATAATTAAGCTATTTTATAGCTTAAGAATGTATGTTTTCAGACTAAATATTTATTAAGAAGTGTCTTTAATTACATGGCCGTGCTTTACAAAGTTAAATTTTTCTAGAAAACAACTGTAAAATATTGTAAAGCCCCAATTAAGGCGAGCATTGACACAATAAGAACAAGTTGATGAAGCAGGCATTGCAGTGACTGATAAGATGGCATTATTAAAGTTTAAGCGTTTAAATACTTTGCGTAAAGAAAGTATTTAATTAGCTATACACCGTTTAAAATATAAGAACGGTCATCCAAGTTAAATTGTTTATAGATACTGGTTTTGTTTATTATTTAGTTTCACTAATCGTAATGAGGTGAACAAGTTATTTCGAAAGCATTACAATATAAAATCCAAGTGATAAACTTCTTCTCAATAAGAAGTCGGTTTGTGTAGAAAAGTATATTCTTAGTTTATGTTTCTTGAATGTATTGTTCTCAGGTAAATACCAGTTTTACACCGATTTAGGTAAAAGTGATATTGGAACATTTAACTGAAAGTTCAGTTTATCCTTTATGAATATCTAGATAAAAAATAAAACATTGATGGTTTTTTTTCAACAGAACAAGTGTATATCTTTGATTTTTGTTTGAGTGATAAGTGGGGTTGAAGAGGGATTTCGTCATGCATAGGTTGAGCGCTTGTAGTCTTCATTAACGAAATAAGAATTGATTTAGTTACTTGCAACTCACGCATGGGAACCACAGTCAGCCGATTAGGACGAAACGACATGCAAAACCTCTGCAAGCCAAGCACTTTTCTCACATATCAATGTCTATACGAACTGGGTATTTTACCCGTAAGCGGCCCAGTGCATCGAGATGAACCCGTAACCTAACATGCGCAATCTGTCAAAAGGACAAAGATATGTGGCTAATGGATCAAACCGCGGTACAGTTACCGGGAGTGTGAAGAATACGGCCTTTTTACTAGGCGAAAAATGGGTCAACCAACTGATGAGATTAAACATGTTCTTCACCTCTCGCAACAATCAACGCCACAGGATCGAAACCACCATGTTACACAGCCTTCAGTCAGTAAATGACAACGACCGAACTGTATGTTCAGAAACATGTGTATCAGATTCTGAAATTAATCTCAAAATATATTGAATTACGTTAAAGGAAATGAAAACGCAAGACATTTGGAACAACAAGTATGTCATTTTGCACTCAAAAAATCAAACTAACAGATGAAGTGTGTGCAAATCGAATACTCGTATCCGCATGGTAATAACAAGGAAATCACAGTGTTCGAAATAATAAAATCGTTGATTTGGGGCAAACGGATAGCTAACTAAAATGTCCGTTTTAATTTGGTTATAGGTTTTAGGCCAAAGCCCAGTCTGCAATGTTGATAAAAAATACATATTTAATATTTTTTCTCACTTAATGTTCAATGTCTACCAAACTATGTCAGCGACGGATGTTCTAAAATATTTTGTTAAGAATAGAAATTATGGTCTTATGTGAACATTAAAAAGACCCTTGGCTAAATTCGACGTTTCCTTTGATGGCTGTACTTTTTCAATTTTGGCCTTATGGTTCAGGACGCGGAAAGGTTTAAGATTTTGTGTTTATTAAATAAATAACACTTTTTGATCAAATGTATAAGAATTTTCGGAATGCGTTATACTTCGTTAATATAGAAAACCAACTTGTATCTCGCAGGAAGTAATATTTTGTGATACCAGCTTCGCATCCGAGAGATCTCCGAGATATGAAAATAATAATGCCTAGTGCATGTCCATTCTGTAAATATTTAAAAACAACTCACAGTCGTCTCAAAATTTGCATCCTCTCTAATACGCTGATATTATTCGCGGGGGATTTAAATACACGTATGTATGACAAATGAGACTTTATACTAGAGAACGACGTCATTTTATATTCGGTAAAACCGCATATCAAACTGATCCTTTTTGCTTACCGCGTAACATTAAGGAATTGATTATACACCCGTTTCAAGCCGCTTTGCTTCTTGATGGATAGTTACCCCCTTGTCGGACGAACCGACTGAAATCATAACATAGAATTCACATGTACAGCTAAAGGCTGAACAACATTAAATACTAAATATTGACACCGACACCGCTATTTAAGTATGTCCGCTACTTTGGAGGAATTTAGGACTGTTTAGAACATTTCCCCTAAATGTTGACACGCACGTTTAAAGATGTCAAACACCAGACAACTCTAATTTGAAACTTCTTCAAAAAATATATAGCGAACTGAGGAGGCCGGTTTTTCATTTCTACGTGGATTACTTAATGGAGTTTAAAGTCATGACCTTAACAAATATCGCAATTTATAGCGAGACATAGTATTAAGGAGCGGAGTCTGCAAATATTTAAATATATATACAGTCAAATGAAGGCGTGTGTAAAAGTTTAAAACATTCTGACGGACTTTTTTTTACCTCAACATTGACTTTAAACTTTGAACGGTATTACATATGGAACGATACTTGTTGAAATACCGTTTGCATTCAAACAGTGACGCTCAAACTTTCGCTGTTCAAGGCATAAACTGGTTGAAAACAATACCCGTGAATAATGATATAGTTCGTAGTTGTTCTTTCGCAACAGGTGTATACAGTTGGATATGAACACTGTTCGTTTATGATTTGTCTATTATATTCTTCTCTGTGGAAGTGACCTTTTATATTTCTCAATGACATACTTATTAGAAGTATTAAGCTATGCCCTGTTATTTCAGGTAGTAACGACATAAATATACTATTGGTTTCTCAATGTTTATTTAATTGTGAAAAGGTAAGAGCATAATTCTTGAAAACGCAGGAAACAATTTTGTCCATATCCCACGTTTTCTTATATGTTTGTAAATACTTATTTTTAATATTTATTGCAATTCATAACATATTAGCTTTATTAGAAACTTATTATGTTATACTTGTATATATCGCTGAGTTTTAAATATAATAATGCTATTGATGATTTCGCTCTATGTAAGTTTTATTTTCACTTGTTTGTATATCACGTGTATATTGTCACTGCTGCATTATCGACCGTTGGTCTTAAATTGATGAACTAAATATTGCCGTGTATAATATTTTAAATATTAAGCATGCGTTTCACGTTTTATTGTATGGAAAAGTATGCAATGAAAATAAAACTAGTCAATTTGTTTCAAGAAATATTAAAATATATATTTAGGAAAATGGTTTATTTTATGAAAAGATAAAACCATAAAAATAGTATAATCCATTCGTTTCAATAAATATTAAAATATAATTTTGGGAAAATGGTTTATTTTATGTTTATGTTAAATATTGGTTAAACTATTTACATTTTAGTTTCAATGCGTCGGTTTATGTATGGCTTTCAATACTAAGGGTACGTTTTTCTGAGAAACATGTTTTGTGATTTGTTCATTCTTATATAATGTTAAATCAATGTTATGCTATGTTTGAGTGCGGTTTGTTATGCTTGGTTTTGACTTGTATCAGTGCTGTATTTAACAATACCATCTACAATATACATTTTGTTTTTGCAGACTGTTGGGTTTGGGTCGAGTGGGACAAAAACCAGTTTAGAACCTACACGTACAGATACGGGCAGGGGTTCTATGATGTCCTGGTAGTTGATGACGTTCGACAACTGAAATCTGGAGAGCTTATGGCTGTCGGATGTCATGTAAAACCAGGTAAGGTTTTTAATTATCTTAATCAAGGACGTGGATACTGCCTATTGCTTACCACAAACCGTTTAATACTCACAAAACACGTATGCAGCTTTCAATAGACAAACATAGAATTTAGATTGTGTGTATGCTGCAGGCGTCACCTGTGTATATAGTGATTATTCGCGCAGTTTTTTAAATGGCAGCCCATTTAAATGTCATAACATCATGGCAATGTTTGTTTGCGCAAATATTTAGACGATTGATATCAAGATATTATAAACATGTTTACCCACCGTCAGGTCGAGATGGCAAATTTAGAAATGTCCACGCGTGGAACAAAGGTGTTGTTATCAAGATGAAACCGCCAAAAGCAAGGGTAAGTGTGTGGTGTTTTCATTAAACTGAATGCAAAGTATCGTACGTTAAAACGATTGTAAACTTTAACTTTGTGATACATTTTCATCGTATCTCAATACGATAAACGGCTTGCAGCAATCGTATTGTCGTAAACTTTCAAACATTAAGTTATGTTATCTTAAGTAGTGTAGCTCGCAGAAGATGCATTACAACATTGGTTTTCTACATAATGCAAATTGAATAATAACATATGGTTTGTGTAATTTTAAAATGAGTTCGTTCCAATATTTATGTCGTTAACGATAAGTAACCCCCAATGCTTGGCATCGACCATTCTTAGGCGGTGATCGAAGTTGGAATCATTATATATTTATAGTGGGTGTTATGTTGTAAATGAACTAGAGAAGAACAATAATGAAAATGATATGATGCTTTATTCCTGATATACTGGCAGTTTCTTGAGTTTGCTACATTGAACGCTAAAGGCATTGATTATTCCTATCACGTCTTTAAAGTATAATGCAAGCGAAAAGCTTAAGTGTCTACTTTGATGAGCATATGTGCCATTTCCAATTCAGGTACGATGGGACAGCGGGATAAGAGGAGAATACAGTTATGGCCAGGACGGCAAATTAGAGATAGAAATTTGGTACGCATGTTTGCAAACAATTATTTATACAACTTATAAGGTCATTTCTCTTTATTTAAAAAAAAACGTTTGCTTTTACATTCAACTTAGCATTATCAAAAGTGAGTACAATATAAATACAACAATATTAACTCTCTGTCAAACAAACTCAAAAAACGCCAATAAAACTCGCCACAGCACTGGTGAGACAATACCAAAATAATTAAAGCCTCCGTGTGTTCCTAGTTCAGATTGTTTCTTTCTGCGGAAAAAACAACATATATGAGCCTTTAAATTTCATAACTTCAGCTCACCAGAATCGACAACTTACGTATCAAGTGCACATGGCGTAAGTGTATCTGGACATAAACACATAAATAAAAACAAAGCATCGAAGAATAAATAGTCTTTGTTTTTATTTGGATCGGTCAAACGGTCGTAAGAATGTGTAACATTGATTGGAAATCATTTTCAGCATTTTTAATTGCTCTCGATTGACTTTCGTTAATGTATTGGATGTATGTTTGTAGCATGCCATATTTACTTTTAAAGGGGAATATCGACGGTAATTTCCCTAATTATAGACACACATTGATATAACAAATATTACCTCATTCCACAAATATGTGTATTTAGTTACACTGTAAGACGACAAATACAAATTAATTTGTTTTTCAATACCAACCTCGATTGAGGTTTTGAAGTAAATTCTAGTAAAATCAAGCTCGTCAATGAGAATATGTTAACTCATAGTTGTATTCAACTTCGCTCTTATCAAACAGTACCTATTTTCTAAATCAATCATTCAAAGAAAATGTATTTAACGATAATTCTGGCAGACATTAAACGTATCTACGTCGATATGCCTCTTAAATATTTATTGTTTCATTCGAAATCAGTGTAATTTACTCTTTAATAACTCTATGAAATGTTCATTGCATAGTTCTATTGCGTTGTTCAAATGCAGCAGAATGGTGGTATCTATATTGCTATTCATTATTGCTTGTTTTGACAGCAAAACTTATAAAATGCAAATATTGAATAATTATATGAAAGCAATCATATGTAGGTAATATGGTAAATGGTGTCTTCTGTACATCATATAACTAATCCTTTATAGTTTATGGAAGTTTCATTACAAATCCGTCTAAAGGCATAGTCTATGAATTAGACATGAATTGTTGTCTGCCAATATTGAGCCTTTTAGTGTGACCTTGACATTGAGCATTTGTACATGACTCTTACCTTTTCTTTCACATCGTCTAAAAGGACCATTTAAGCTACGTTGTTTCATGAAAATCCTTCAAGTTTGTAGGCAGTGTGTCCATATGTCAGTTGTGTATAATGTTTACCCCAAATGCAATATAACATCGAAAAATAATTATTTTGAAGACATGTACTGGTTCGATATTAGGCCGGTTTGACTTACTCTTCAGCCGTTGATGGAACTTATTCAAACGCATGAGCTAAACGCTTATAATATTGACATAGACCAAAACCGCGATAATGTAAACACAGACAGTAAATGCAGAATGGTTTCGTGTTTCATTCATTGGATTGAAATTGTTGTTAAAACTTTAAAACGTTGTTGTAATCCTTCAAATCTGATAAATCTGATATGGTAAAAATAGCATATATATTGATCTTACTAACATTTATGACTCAAAGTATGAATTTTAAACGAATACATCGAATAATTTCGGACGGCTTTTTGGTGAACAATATAACATTTATGTCTTTGTTTTTAAAGTTCTCACATCTTAAATAATTTATACTAACAATTTATTAACTATTATTATATTTGAAACGCATTTGCTTTATTTAAATAAAAAATATAATAAAACATTATTGCTTTAATAAATAAAAAATAAAATTCTTACTACTGTTATTCCATAATGTCTTGTTTTTATTTGTTTTATTTAAAATCAATATTTTGATATTTCCCAGATTGTCTCTTATCTTTAAATCATGTGGGAACTCAATAATATTTAATTGATTCTGCCTTTGTTTACTTGTTGAATACGTTTTCTGCTTATATCACTGCATGTTGTTGTTTTTTTCTGTTCCCATATGGTATGCGCATTTTATTTTATTTCATAACATTATATTATATGCATGTGTTTGTGTTCGTTATATGCGTTTTAAAAAAGTGTCAGTGTTCTGCCTATTTTCTTTAAGTTCAATATCGTCTGCTTATATTTTACCATTTCCAAAACAATATATGTACATATTACATTTTTAATAAATATCTGATTTTACTTAACATTTAACTTGTAAAACATCATTTAAATGTTCCTTTAAAAACACCAACATATTCATCTAATTTGTCATTATGATGGTTTAAAATAAAAAAACTCGTACCTAGTTAGTTGCATACATTTGGATATATTATGATAGCCGTTGTCAGTGTAGCATGGTTTCAACATTTCTAGTTGCGAAATTTGCCGTTCCCACCCACACCCCTGACCCTACCCTGCACGAAACCACATGAACAAGTACCAAATCGCAAAATACAATTTGCTTGATTTTGTATTGTAAAATGCAATGTGTACATCATGTCAGATACATGGCTGTTATACATTTGTTCACATGTATTGTTCATGTTATATAGTATGATATATTGTATTCAAGCATCAAATTATAGGGACATTTTATTTTTAGCGTTATATTCCAACATCAGTGAGTTCCGAACTACGTTTATAATATATATCCGAAATTTTAATCACATCGGCATTTATCTACATCAAGGTACTTACACTGCGAGGTTAATTATAATGTATATTTAAATTGTTTTCGTAGATTTCCACACAGTATTGTAAGCAGAGCTTTCTTCAGAGCCATTTTTAACAAACTTCCAAACAATCTGTAATATGATCGTAGTATTTATTACTATCTTTTCCATATAAATGTATGATGCGTTTTCCAACCCGTCGCCGCTAAACACTTAACAACCTCAAATTATTTGGGTAAGTTTCGTAAAAAAAATGCGTGTGTCCTTATAAAAAGAGAACACGGTCCCGTTCGATGCACCAAAATATCACGACAGTTAACGAAAGTGCGACAAACATCGAAAGACATAACATCTACACGTAGGTTCGCCGCCAAAACAGAAGACCAACACTAAATAATATATAAATTATCAATGAAACCAAGTATTCGGACTTACAAACATAGCATAAAGACTAACTCTATTGCTAATTCTTTGTTAACAGATCAGAAGAAGGACGTAAACAATGAAAGAAAGGCCGGGTCGTAGCCAAGAAACAATCATTATCATTTAAATATTAGGATATGAGAGCGCTGTTTAAATTCACCGTAGTATTGCATCAAAACGTTTTATATAAGCAAATATAATATCAAATATCAAGTCAAATGATCAATAACTAATGTTACATACACACATAAATCGGTATCCGGAAAAAAAGTTCAATAGAACATATTCGAATCCGTCTATTTGGATGGGGCGGACAGTCACGCAAGATTTATTTCTCTTTGACAAATCGCATGCACCAATTAATTATTAGTCCGTACAGAAGCATGTCGGTCTATGTTGAGTCCATAGAAGAACGCACACATGTATAGAAGAGGAATTTATACAAGGTGAAGTTTCTAAATACGGGCTACATTTTTTTTATTAATTATGGTTGATGCACAGGAATATGCATATCTGCTCTAAACAACTTTCACGTAGTAGAGCCATATTATTTACATTCACTGACTTGCTTGCCGTGAACGCTATAATGGACAACGCAATTCTGTGACGTGTCATCTCCGTTGGCATCTCTCGAGACTACCCCACGCGAAATAAGCGACGCCCTTTAACAAGTGTGGTCCGAGTTCATGGCGGCGCGTGACAAATACGGCGCTTTGAATGTTAAACTGGTTTGGCCTGCTGCGCTGGTAATCCATGAAGAAACAGTACGATTTTCCCCCATATTAGCACAGCACGCTCCGCGGCTTCAGAAACGCCGATGTTCCCCCCTAATGTAGAACAGCGGTTTCAGCGACTATCGGCGAGCCTGCTCTCACAAGCTGCACAGAGGAACAGCAGTTAAGGCGCGCATAGAGCAGCGTTCAGACAATGTATTGTAATATTTTCCCATTAAAAATGAGAGAGTCATGCCCTGAGCTGGGTCATCACATACAGGTCCCAGAATTCATCGATAGCGTATCGAATGGGTCAGAACAGGAAACCCTACCGCAGGCCCAAAGACCAGCACACGCTAATCCGTAAAGCTCGCCGTCAGCAAAATAGGGACGAGGACGCGCGCGTCGCAAACCAACAACTTGGGTACGTGATGAAGGTTCACGTTACCTGGCCAGCATGTCTCCAAAGTCTTCATCTCTCTACACATCCGTTCCGAAGACAAAAAACACCAGCAAAAACGACCGCACTCAGTCGTCTATCGTTTAGGGACACACGGGCAATGTGGCATTTTGTGAAAGATATCTTCATATTCCGTGTTCTTCCTATTAAACGCACTGCGAACATGTTAATCTCCCGCCGTTCATTAAAACTACGAACGCTCATATAACCGCTCCTGAAAAAAAATTAGATATTAATGTATGTTATAGTGACATTTCAAATGTATTTGAATATATGATGCTTACAATCTACATCCAATTTTTCGGATTTTATAGAACCTAAAACGTTTGATGTAATATGTATCCAAGAAAACACAAAACTTGACCGGTACGATTGTGTTTCTTGACCCGATTATTCACTTTGTCAAAACCGAGGTGAGTGAAATACAAACACAAGTAAGGCGGTCAGGGCTTTTTTGTGATCAACGATCTTAAGAAAATGTTTAAATTTACTACTCTAGAATATAATTGTGAAAACGTGTAACGGTTATATGTGTGTGACGGAGTTTACAGTTATGTTATTGCTAGCATTGTATTCTACAAGAAAAATCGCAATTCCATAATGATGACGAATTATTCTCGCTTGAAACAGAAATAACGTCAACATAACTCCATTATGATAATCTCTTTCTACTGGCGATACTAATAGCTATACATCAAACGTGCAGGATAACACCATTATAGACAATTGTTTATGCGAAGATTTCCATATATAAGAAGGTACAATATCCATCTCACTGGCTACTTACCCATGTAAAGTGTTAACAACTCTTACCATATGCCACCCCTATAAGGGATACACACATTTGTAAACACGATAATTGTCATATAATTTTACGAAGTAAACGAACAATTCACTAGATCAAAACATTAAAATACTGCCCAGAATAGTATCCGCAATAACTCTTACTTTCCGAATTAAAGAATAAATGATCTTTTATTATATAACCTCTTGGCAACCCTCCTTTATTTTAAGATGGGAGAGCAAAATGTCTCAGTAAAATCCAAACATTATCAGTCTTCATCAGAACCCTCAATTCAATGATTATTCCAACTGATGAAGACTCCGATGCACATGAAGAAAATGATCTCTGCTGCATATGCAAACAATTCCAACCAGAGTCACTACATTTGGACTATGTGTTAGAAATTGTTCAGTGGGCTGAGTGTTCCGAATGCCAACACTGGCTGAATCTTAAATAATGCACCAAAATCAAATGTGTGTGAAGAGGAGCAGATTTCAAATGTCCACACTGCGACCCTTTAACCTCCATTGTAGAATCATAACTGAAAAAAAAAATCAAAAAATTGTACATGTTAATAATGATCAAATTATTTTCATTTAATGTTTAAATCTTTGATATTTCAAAAAAAATGGTATACTTCTTATTAGACTTTCAAATTTTGCATTTAAGATTGGCATATCTTCTTTTGACAATTTATATCATGAGTGAAAATGAATGTGTGACATAAAATACATGTAATAGAAGTTTTGACCAGTACTTGTTTATGACGATTTTGTGGAGGTGAAATACACAGTGCACCGGTAATACCCACTTCCTGTAAAATCTAGGTCCGCTTATAGTGGCTTGAAAAAACACGACACATATACTGTATGCTGAGTAAATAATGTAAAATTTCACAGAAAAATGTAGAAAAAGCATCCACCTACCGGATTGACACAATTGTGCAGGCATGTACAAGTTATTTTGAATAATAATATTGTTCTAAATGTTAATACACCGGTAATACCATTCACCATGTATCTCATGTTATCAATTTAAATTATACAAATGCGTATACTTCAATAAATTACAGGGTAGTAAATACCTGGTTTTGAAAGTTTTAACGATAATAATATTTGAAGGTGATTGTTGTTTACTGTTCTCTTTGGTTAATTGCCATATCGATGTAAGCTGTATTTATTTCCTATCAAATAATGTGCAACTTTGTTTAAAAGTTCTATTTGTGGACATAAACTAAATATAACTGCAATTTATTTCAATACACCTTCTTAACGTTTATTAATAACAAAGATTATCGTTAAAAATGTTGTCGTCGTTGTATTGGAATTTGGGAGTAGCATCTAATGGCATAGAAATCAACGTAAATGGATTTTTTTTCCAGATTATACAAAACATAATTAATATAATGTGATAATTACATTGTGACCTTGACCAAATTAAATGATAGCTTTCTTGCAGCCTCGTTAAATAAATATTTATCAAATGAATAGCTCATGTCAGATTTTATTTCTTCAGGTCGAATTTATAACACAACTATGCAGTGGATTGCATTAAGATTGAACATGTTATAAAACGATTTTCTTACTGTAATATCCACATAATACACATAACACAATAATATCAATTATATTAAACGGAAATTTTATCAGAATAATGTATGCAAAATATAATCATGTTTATTACGTCTATCTATGCGTTCATTATATAATTGTATCACAGACTCAATTCACGTGTTCACGAAATTACAGAAACTATTTCCCGTGTGTGTATGGTGCATGGATTCTCCATTTATCATCTGGCATGAAATATCCAGCATCACAAAGCTACCAGCTAAATGGTGTCAATACTAAAAAAGATATGTACTATGTAACTATAGATCGAGTTATATAGTTTCGTTAATACTCGTTAGTACATGTATTAAAGCATGTGAACACGCTACCGTTAAATGTTGAAACCGGTATAGAATTCTCTATGTTTTTCTATATAAGGACACTCATGTAATTCGAAAATAGCAATAGATTTAAAATAACTTTTTTGAAGCGTTAAATATAGTTAAAGCTGAACCAAATAATAATCATGAAATGGAACCAGTGTATTCGCATTTTACTTAATTGTGGCTGGAAATAGGTACACTTTTTACACTTTGCTTCCTAATTTCATTTTTACATGATTAATTAATTTCACGTGTGAAATGTATTAGAAAGTATTATTTTTGCGTTGAAACTGCTTTAAATGTTTTAATGACGCACAGTTATCCTTTCTGAAAATTGATCTGGACGGAGTATATTTATCATGAACGAGGCTTTCGTAATATTGCATTCCTTAAATCTAAGAAAATGGGCATAATTATATCGACGTTAAATAGTTTAGCAGTAAGATAACGCAATAAATCTATGTTTAGTGCGTCCAAAATTAAGGTACGTTGAATAAAACCAATAGATTCATTATCTAATTTAAAAGCCCATATTATGTGCTTCAACTCAACGCATGGTCAAGGTCTAGAGTATGAACAGCAATAACAAATTAGTATATACAGAGTTACATACCTTTAGCTTTTCGTGTTATAACCAATTTGCTGATAATGGTAATATAATTATTAAATCAATTCAGCAATTAGTTTATGTTTTATGAATAAGGCATCAATATGATTCCATATTTACATATGTACACATATACAATTTCAACTATTTACGGTTCGAAATGCAGTTATTTAAAAGTATAAAATCAGAATGTATCATGTGGATTTCGCAAGGTCGTTTAGATAGTTGCAGTCGTTTTACAATATTATTGCGACACCTCTTGATGCTTGTTATGTTGATGAAAACCAAACAAAAACAACAAAAAAATAGTATGCAAAAAATAGTAAAGGTTGAATCCACGGCGAATGAAATTTATTATGCACAAGTATCGCTTAGAACACGTATTCCACAGCGTGTGTTAGACATGTGTTAAAAGCTTTAATTGAGGTTCCATTTCTAGTTTACAAAATTAAAAGTACAAAACTGCTTATAATTGCCAGGTGTGGTTTCCGAGGATATTGCTAATATGGAAACATGTATTTTCTACATTCTGATGTGTTTTAGAAACCCACTTGATGCCATTAACGAATACGGGGAATATCAAGCTTATGTACGGTACATGTACTTGCAATATATGTGTTATCGTATTAATTATTTCAAAAAAGAAGAACATGTGTTAATTAAATATATGACCATAATAATGACATGTATAAACATACTTTATTATTTTAATTCGGAACTTCCGTATATGAGTCGTAAACATCACCAAACATGAAAGAGTGGGTTTACATGTTTTCTATTTTAAGAAAGTTAAATACGATAGCTTCTAGTATAATAATTTCCTGTTTCGATTGCATTATTGGTTTACGGAGAAATGGACTCTAAGGTTAGATAAATATTTGTTATTACACATAGTAACTTACACCCTGTTTTTCATATAAGAATTATGTTGAACATATCAATACAGATATTATTAATTAAAGTGTATTTGGATGTTTGTGTTTCCGTTTAAATACGTTTAGTTTACACCATTACGTGTTTCAGAATTGAAACAATTGTCATTTAAAGAACATTAAGATGCAGTATAATGTATTAAAAAAAGACTAGGAATAAAATCATGGGGCGTATTTTATAAAACAAAATTACTTAAACTGTTAATTGTGTTTTGGTCATTCAGAAACTGGCTGATGTTAAAGAAATTAAAAATACAACGAAGTTCATTTTGAATCGACTTAACACATTAACAGGTTGTGGAGAGGGCTGCACGTGGTTAGTCTTCCGATAAGTATAATGTTTCTTCGATATTGTCGTTTTAGATATGCAATGGTCGTATTTGATAAGTGTGAACATTGAACACTTGGAATGTGTAAACAACCAGTTACACAGTTGGGGCTTAATAAATTAATGTATTTTGTGGTAAAGGTAAATTTTATGTTAAACTGTCGTTAAAACCACGTGCAATGTTTCAATCCGAACTGACATAAAGAAACGTGGGAAACGTTTTATTCTTTTGTAATATTAATGTTATGAAAACAGTTTTTATTCTTTTATTGATATTACATTTCCCTAACACGCATATAAAATACATTTGTCATTTGTCTCGAGTATGTGAAACAGATGGTGTAATATTTTGTATAGGCGTGTGTATCGATACAATAAAAAGACAACGATAACCTCCAGAAATCAGTTGTTGTTCTTTGCAGTGGCCTAGAACTCGAAGATCTCAAGAACTGGTAAGTATTAAAATACTTCACAGGTTTATTTTAATGATATTCCGTCCATGTAGCTCGACTGATGATGTTCAATAATCGAAAAACATTAAGTGTATTAAGTTCTTTTAATAGATTTTCGAGATACTGAAGTACGCGTACGTGAACTCCAAGACGAGGTCAACGATCTTGAAAGTGAGGGAAGCGACGAGCAAAAATTGAAGCAAATCGAAGATAAAATAGGACGAAGATGGCACAATCATTTCTAGCTCTACAGTCAGGGTATTCACAGCCTAGCATTCAGGTATACAAAACACGTGCATAAACAAATACAAGCATGAACCAAAATTACTTTAAAAAGCTACGCATGTTACTTTTAATTCAACATACATGTTTTTATTTAATATCGATTTGTTTCGATTCTCTTGTGTAAGATTGAGCATTGATCTAATTTTTGTAGACAAAAGCATCTCTTTTCGAAGATTCGTCAATGAGCTTCATGCGGAGTTCTCCTATGCTATCTAGGGAGGGATGAGATAAATATCACATTCATAACAGCATAAATAGATTATTATATCCAAATCGTGCGTTGCTTAATGTTTGATTTCCCGGAATTTTTGCTGAACTAAATAATGTTAAACAATATCAAGTTTGAGTCTAATGCTAAATATTAAGGATTGTTTCGGTTTTCACACATACGGGGATACCAATGTTAGTTTTAGTATGAATAAATCGCTTTCATGATGATTGCTATGAACATGTCTTAAAAAGAACATGAGTTTGCATCAAATATGCATTATTTCATACAAATATAGTAATGTTGTTGTATTTTTCATGAAGTCATATCTAATTGTTCGCCATACAATGACCGGTTATTTATTACATAGTGCTTTTTGTTGTTGCTGTCTTATAAATTGTATAAATCAGCATTTAGTTGTATACCGGGTGAAGTTCTAAAACGATTCATTTAATTGTTTCAAATGTCTTTCAACAATTTTAAATGCATTGATCTATGGTGTTTATATATGGTATGAATATATACAATTCGTTACTTTTCAATTCACTTGGAGGATATTCGAGACATTAAAGAAGTCTCAATGACACGATTCCGAAGCAATCAGAAAATTGAGAATAAGGTTTACGCTGAAAGCAACAATGATGCGTTTCCGGTCATTGGTTCCCGCGTGCGCCGTGGACCCGACTGGACGTGGGATAACCAAGATCCATGATTGGCGTGGAACCGTCGTCGGTCACTCAGAAGACGGTTACAAATTTAAAGTTATTCGGTTTCAGAATATTACTTTCTATTATATTGTAAGATATGGTACAGTATAATTACTGTAGTTTGCAGAGGCATTTGAATGTTAATTTGTCATTTATATTTGTAATTTTAAGTTCGAAAACTACTACATCGTTTTTCTTATATGCAATTATAGATTATAAAGTATGGGTCACATGGGATTTTGATAACATTACTACCGATTATTGGTATGGACTGGGTGCATATGAAGTTCTTGTGACAGACGAATCACGTGAGCTGAAACCAGGACAGAAAATGGCGGTAGGCTGTCGGGTCAAACCAGGTAATAAAAAAACTAACTTTAAATCATAGTACAAATAATAATAACATGTTCTATAATTCTACACCTAGTATGGTTTTTATAACTAGAATAAATCATGTAGTAGCGATAATTGTGAGAATATTTCATTTTGAATGTATAGGTCGAGATGCTAGAATGCTGGATGCCATATGGAGCGACATTTCCATTTCCACCCAAGGTGTGGTTATACGAAAGAACTCACCAAAGGCACACGTAAGCTCAAACACCAAACTGTGTGAAATGTTGTAAAAGAAATAACGTGTACATTTTCCTACTTTAATTGTTGATATGTCTTATATATACATTTATCGTTTAATATGTTACTTATTCAATGACTAATGCAGGTGCGTTGGGACAATGGCAAACGTGGTGATTACAGCTATGGAAAAGATGGTCGATATGAAATAGAACTATGGTGAGTGCTTGGTTTTGTTTTTCCTTGGTTTGGTGGTGATTCTTCGAAATGTTAGAAGTCTACATGTCAGAGTTATATAGAGAATAACAGGTTACTGCCTGATCGTCTTGTAATATATCAGGCGAGGCTTAGAATAAAATAACGGCGAGGCTTGCCGAGCCGTTATTTTATTCGTGCCGAGCATGATATATTACAAAACGATCAGGCAGGCAATAACCTGTTTTTCTGTTTATCATACCACTGACACCACTCACCCCGTTTTTCAAGAAATAATGAAAAAATAATCGCTACGCCCTGGAGCCGCTGCATTCGTTTATCGCGTATGAATCCTTCTAAAAATAGCATTGTTCCTCAACACGAAAAGTAGCGCCATTTAATGTAATTTAATAACGCTGTTTCTTTCTATTTCTTCTTTAATTCTGCAACAAAAGTTTAAGCAGCAATACTTTATTACACAAAATGAAAGCATATATTATACATTTTAAAGACAAAACTTAATAACCGTTGTAACATGTCAAGGCCAGTGCAGTCGCTCACGTCTTCGCAGTGTGTCAACACTTGTAAAGAATTAAATAATGTTTTTATTAGAATTTGGAATATATACTGCGCGTTTGGTTTACTGTGGTGGTTGATCGTAGATATTGAGGTTCTGCACAGTTAAGTACAGCTCCAAAAAACATGTAATTTATTGGATTTTGGCCAGGAAACTGTGCTTGTGAAACTGCCGGGTGGGTGGGGAGAGAAATGTTCATTTCGGAAGTGTTGACAGAAGTGCATGAAACAGACTGAGTTGCAGTAGAACATGTTGCCAAAAGGTTTGAACATCTTTTTTATGTTTGTTCGGAAATTTCACTGTAATTGGTTATTGAACTGTACGTTTTTGTGTCCTGTTATTTGCATGATTTCGGTGGATGCGAATCCCTTAGTTTTTGAACAAGGTGTTTTCTAGCAGAATGATTACTTATGTTTTTTTGTTTTTTCAAAACCTGCCTCGATTGCCATAGTTTTCAACATCTCGCCAATTTTTTCACCAAGTTTCTGCCGTGATTAAACAGTGATTAAAATACATTTTCCTTGTGTTTTATTTTTAGATTTTTCTGCCTTGCTTTCAGGCAGTCACGTGATAGGGAAAATCTGGACCACTGCTTCAGGAAGATAGAGTATGGGTACTTTGCTCTTTGAAGTTTCCGTCAATGCTTTCCACGATGCTACGCAATGTGACAGGCTCGTATTCATCATCATCATTCTTGCGAATGGAGAGCAGATATGTGACAAGATATTCATCTAGATGGTCGACTGATAAATTGTGGATTGCCTTCGTTTTCGCCTTTCTTGGCAAGATATTTTTGAAATGGACTGACATCTGCCAGTGTTTTCCGGATAGTGTTTTTGTTATCTTCGGCTTCAATTAATATTTGTACATCTTCAGTTGTTATTTCTATGGCGTCTGATATGTTTTCACTGTTCTCAGTTTTTGATTTTGTTTCAGGTAAGGGATTCTAAATAACTTTTATTTAAATTGACATTTGCATTCGTGATTTCATCAAATGGTTCATTAAACACATTCGGATTTATTCCAAACTGATTGGCAAAGTCTTCCTCAGACATAACAACTTCCTCCATTAAACCGTCCCAAACAATGTCAAACTTACCTCCATCCACAAAGTCTGACACGGTAATGTTTATTTATTGTATTTATATATGTTTGTTTATGTTTAAGTCCTTATTTTCAAAAGAAATTAGCTTTTAACGAGCCTTATCGAACACAATTCATGTGGCAAAATTGGCAAACTGTAGAAGACGACAAATGTAACCTTAATAATAATTTATGATTTAAAATTATTTCATTATTAAATGCATATTACACTGGGTTTTTTATTGTAATGTGTTACTATTTTATTTTTTACTATTTTTACTGCTTTTTTATTGTTTGTTTTATTTGTTTGGTCTGTTTATATTAAGTGCTGAACGTTTGACAAACCTTTGACCTTTGATGTTTGCATATGAAGGCCTGTCAAAAAAGTAGTCCGTTTGTTACATGACGTCATCAGCATGTACTTATTCATTCTTAATATTTGTAAAATACCTTTTTTTCTGTTTTTGTTGTTGTTTGTGGATTAAATGTAATACATATTGGTATCAAATTGTTTGTTTTGATAAATCTGATTCAGTTTTACAATAAAACAAAACATTGTACTTAAGTCTTAGTAGCCTCCACACATGACTTATATATGAACTTCCTTTTGACCGTGATATAAAAAAAGATATCAGGCAAAGGATATGAAGCAGATATCAATGTGGTGGTATGATAAAAATATGTATCGTCTGATTTGGGTAGAATGTAACATGGGTAGCAATGTCTCATGCTAATTATGAACCAAGACTACCAGTTTTGAATTCTTAATGATTGTACATATATTGTGTCAAATAACTATGTAAAACATCAGTGTTGTTCATCAAGATTGTACATAACCCTAGCATGCTTCCTTGTGTTTCAATAAATTGTTTCAGTACAACAGACAAGGAACAGATCGGCGACATCTGAAATGCATCTGCAAGCTGATCAACGTATCGTACATACAATACGAAAGCGAACAGTATTAAAAACAAAACTCCCTATGTATGAAACCATTTACAATGCTATATGATGCGAATGGGATAAAATGACAAACACTAATACTACAAACATGAGATGCCTTAAACCACGTATTTAATTGCTTTGGCGGAATTCTACAATTTATTTCACTTTAATAACAATTATGAACATAAAATGTGTAGTGTATTTTTTGTGGTGTTTTTATGTTTCCTCATATGTTCATTGATGTAGCAGGAATGATTTTTACATTACAGTCTTATATAATTTAGAATTAAAATCTAGTCTTTACTATTTAGATTAACATTCTATTATGAGTCTACTATTGTTATACATTATAGATCTTATTCTGCAATTGTTTCCAGTTATTGAACTAAGGTTCTCTAAGCCTGTGTACATGTGTACTCGTGCATTTTATTTAATACACAGGAGGGCTGTGTCAAAACTAAACTAGAGTTAAACTTTACTATAAGCTATAAACCCTTTTAGTCTATACTGGATAATTTAAATATCTATTCAATGTATAGATTACTTTTGTATGGGATCTTCTAACATTAGGCAGTTGCCGCCTTTTTGTGCATGAGATTCTCATGCTTATCTCTGCCAAAAGGGTATATAAGGCTTTGGATTTTTGAAATTTATCGCCGAGTTCAAGAGACACCCAAGATAACTTTTACCTAAGTCGAGAACGGAGCCATCCCCTCCCCTCTAAATAGTCAAGTGTTTTCAATCATTAGAAAGTTTAATTCATTTTATTAGGACTTGTCAAATAAGTTTAGATCAATTTATCAAATTAAGTATTTAAAATATTTATAAAACAGTGATTATATATTATATAGAACAACAGAGAATCTAAATAAAAATATGTCTTGTATAAAGGTGTTTGGTTGTAAACAGTATTTACGAAGGGAAACCGGTTACAATTAACACACGTTTATGCGGTCAGAATGTCTTGGCAATGGAATCAAACGCTTAGGAAAAGTCTTCATCTGTCAATTGATACTGTCTTAAAGCGTGTATTTTTAAATATTTTTTTTTAATTTCACAACATGGCCTACGGATAATATTGAAACATAAATAGTAATATACTATGCGGTAAATATATGTTATGGTAATACTGGTGATATTTGTTAATAAATAAACAACGGTGCTTCAAATTGCCTATGTCACGGTATATGCCAATCAAAAAATTAAATGAAGAGCATATGAAACTCCAGATATGAGTTCTGTTGGAATATCATAAGTATAAACACAATTACGAAAAACATTTCAGTGAGAAGACTTTCCGCTTTCTTAAGACATGTACCTAAATATGTGTCAAGTTAAACAAAGGTGAACACCTGAACATGGCTTAAAATTACATGTAAATCGCATTACTAAATGTTTGAAGAAAATATTGAGTATTTAAATAACGTTTAATGTATACAAATATTGCTATTCAACTAACAAAAACGACAATACATAAAATGACAAGGACCAGTAAGCCAATATTACTTGCTAAAGTTCTAGTTTATAATGCATTGTTGTTACATTGAATATAGTTAAAGTCGATATCATAGTTCCTATATGGTCATAGCACACACATATTCACACCATAGCAGTAGTTTTGTAAGTTAACATTAGACGTGCATCGATATGTGAATCACATTGAAGTGTCAATCAATCATTTCGCGTGTTTATATTGAATATGCAGTGTGTATGGGCCCACATTTTTAGCATTTCAAGTTTCGAGAGAATTCGGGATATTTAAGCTATTAATATATAATAGGTAGGCTCCTACTTTATCTGTATAAAACATACGTTAGCGCATTGCATTATAAGTTATTCATCTATTCAATTATGAAATTCTGTGTCGACATTTTACGAAAAGAAAACTGTGATAATTGTTCAAGAAATGTGTTTGTCCAATTTTGCAATTTAATAAATGTATCCCTAATCTTTTGTATTCTACATATCGATAGTACATACAAATAATATATTCGATAACTTGCATTAACTGCAATACATTGTATGTATATGATCCTCACCGAAATGAATCGTGTATTTAATTGAATACTTTCCAAATTGAACACCTTCAGCGGTTCGAATAAATATCACTGCTTATTCAATAAACGCATATCTGTATATATAACTTATATCTTGGCTCTAAAGTGTCAGCCGCAGAGCAAACATTTAAAAACTCATCTAGAATAGAGCGGCTAAATGCAATCTCGATGCAAATAAGTGATATTAAGCAATGTATTGATGATGGAGCAAACAAGCAAATTCGTTGAATTGATATCCCCCGCCAATATGCTTCTGGACACAAAAGTTTTATATTTGACACTCTAAAAAGCATTTTTTCAAGATACAGAGGGCCATAACTCTGTTATTGACAGATGGTGTACAATGCCATTTGGCGTGCATCATTCTCTTATTGATATACATACCCATACCAAGTTTCAATGAAATCCGCCAAAGCACTTTCAAGATATGGTACCGAACACACACAAAAAGCAATTTTTCAAGATACAAAGGACCATAACTCCGTTCTAAACAGATGGTGTACAATGCCATTTGGCGTGCATCATTCTCTTATCCATATATATACTCAAACCAAGTTTCAATGAAATCCGCCAAAGCACTTCCAAGATATGACTCCGGACGGACGGACGGACGGACGGACGGAAAGACGGAAGGACAGAAGGACGGGCGGACGGACGGACGGACAACGCCAAAACAATATCCCTCCGCCTATGGCGGGGGATAACAACAGGCATTATCAGAGTTAGGTATTCTACCCCGGAAAATGCGTTTGTAAGTGGCCTATTGCGAAGATGCTCAAACTCCCCAAAACGATTGCATGCGAGTTTTATTAATAAGTTTGATTTCATAATCATTTAACAATCTTAGTTTTGCATACTTACACTGTCAATGTAAATTATAAACCATTAAGAAATGGCTGTCATCACGAAACAGTTGATGGAATTATCAGGTTAACAGTATAGGTGAAAATGCCGTTCTTGTGTCTGCTTGTGTGCATTTATATGATTACTTACAAGATAATTGGTTTATAAGTGTATAGTCAGATGTACCTGCAATACGACAAACTAAAATACGCAATTCCATGGATATGGCTCGATGGAAGACGGATGTAATGAAGAATACGAAAAAGGTATGAGTAAAGCAAACTATGACTATTTAAATATAGATAAATAATGTATTTTGAACCAGATTAACATTCACTTCAAGATTTCTTATTATGTTAATTTATTTCACAAGTTATTGTAATTAAGCAAATTATATAGTTTACTTTATATTGGAAAAGTTACATAATAAGAGTTGTGTACTAGAACAAAAGTTCGATGCGTCCTTAATGCTGCCTATATGCATATCACAAAGCATAGCGTTCGGGAATTCGTGGAGAAAGGCAACAGCGTTCGTGAATGATTTTCTAGCTGGTATGTATGCATGTTTTATTTTTTCCATACATGTAGACACAATAATATATAATTATATAAAGTGCATTTCGACATTTTAAGCGAGCGGAACAGTTTTTCAAGGCATAATGTTTATTCGTGATTACTTTTTATATTATGAGTTTGAGTCTAAATTAAAATGTTGGTGTTAATAAAACTGGTGCATAAATGATAACTAGACTTTGAACAGGCGTTTAAATAAAATAAACAATTTTCTATTAAATGCATAGTTATTTGTTACTTAGTATACCATTACCTTTAGGTAGATTGTAAATAAAGGGTATGACATTTCTCTCTTGACAACATTCTTCATTCGGAATTGAAAGAACATTCGTTTCGGTATTAACCAACCCGAAATGTTAACCAATGTGTGGCACTGGAAACCTTCGGTCATAAAACAAAAGCAGATATACCGCTGGGACAGGATTCTACGACCGTTTTTACGAGAATTGGTGAGTTATCAGCACACTCTTTAAGATCTTCCTTTTGTAAATTGTGAAACATTTCAGGTCCTTTGTTTTTGTGTTTCTTTATTCGAAATTTTAATGCATTGTTTTCCTCTAATTGTTTTGTTCATTATTCTTTTTATGCGATTTAAAGGGACTTATTTACAGATCTAAACACTTTTAACTATGTCTGTAAATGCATTAAAACTGCTATTGTTATTAAACGGAACTTCAGAGCTAAATTATAATAACAAAGTAACATTTAAACAGAAGTAAAAAGAAAAAAACTAGTATCTCAAATGCGGCTTGAACCAGGCAAATAAACTGTAATATGATACTTGATACAAGTGATCCATTTGTTGTAACAGTATATTACTGAAACAACATAATCATTCCAAGTAAATCATTCGTTTCGCGTTTGTAGCGCTTTATAATTACATTAATTTCGACTGTTATTAAAATGTGTCATAGATTATATAGTGTAAGCAATCATGCTTGGAATTAAAAAAACAAATCATGTGGTATTCGTTGCAAGTTAGCGCTTATTTTCGCGACATAACGATATGTGCCGTAGCCGGTCAAACATTCGTATTACATTTGATAGCAACAAGTAGTTCGGCAGCTACCTGCAGTTCGAAACCTAAACAGAAAGAGCTAGTGGCTCGTATGGTATATAATTACACATGTTACAAATAGTAAATGGCGCACTCTGACTGGCAATGGCATCTGTGAAACAATAATTTGAAGAACTGGCTGATGACTGTTATCTTTGATGGTGTCAACGAAAGCAACTCGGTAAATGTATACTGATAAAATAGTATTATCTACTTATATATATTTGTTGAAGACCTCAATGGGTGTAGTAAATTAGATATTTAATCAGAACATTGAAAACGCGTGCAATTAACAATGAACGCGAACACATAACATTAATCTGTTTAAATGCTATAACTAAATAAAATGTTTGCGTCAGACATTCATGAACAGCATACATACCAACGACCCCCTTCATAAATGTATTAAATTATAAAGACGGGCTGAAATTGGCTAAACGAAATTATCTATGCGTAAGTACACTTTCCTCCAACCGTAGTTATAATGATTAAATTCCGGTGTACTGAAATAGGCTTTATGGCATATAATCGCATTCTTGTGACCGTTCGTTTTAAGACATTTCAGATAGCAACTTCAAATGCAAGTCTCATAAAAATAGTATTTCTTGTCAAATCAGATATTCGTCTGTATTATACTTTATTTTAGAGCTAATGACTGAAAACTATATTATTCTATAATTTCAACAATGGTTCTAATGATAAATTCGCATGCACTTTTCGGTGTCGCCAATAGACCATCACCAATAATAGGACTTCGTTCATGAAATAGTAAGACGTAATGACATCAGATTCATGTGAAAGCATGAATTAATCGATATTGTTTTGCTACAGAAAAATGTGTTAAGTTACACACTTAAAAGTTTAATTTAAATACGTTTATGTAAAAGTTTTGGGTGAATTGTATTGTTAAATGTCTTTGTGATTGAATAACGGATTTTAATATATTTTAAAGAAATCATGCATTAGATACATATTGTATATTTTGCGCATTAAAGCACGTTTAATTTCTTCAGATCTTATCTTCATGTATAACATACTTTCTTTTTTCATTTTTGGTTGCAAAAAAAATAAGCCGCGTGTCGAGTAAAATTTGTTTTTGAAATTTGATATTCCGTATACCGATCAATATACTGCACCAGTAATATTCTTATTAATAATGTTTTAGTTACAACATCTAACTGCAGCCGATGTAATCTAAAACCAACGTTTTATGTGGGATATTGTCATTAAATGACATGTTTTATGACACTCACTTTGAAATATAAAATGTTCGATTATCTTGACGTGTTTTCTTTGCTTTAACAGTAATATCTTTTTTTAAGTTTAGTAAAGAGTTATGCTAACTGGTTTACAAGTTAATTATCTTTGTTTAAACACACAAGTTTTTATGTATTTGAAATTGTTTTACTGTGAACAGATTATAGAATTTCATTGACGTCGGTTGGACTTAACATTACACGCTTGGGAAACCAATCATTGCGCTCAGTCTTAGGTTTCAAGGTGTAATGAGAGCGTATGACCGGGTTTCTGTTTATTTAATTCTGCCTTTCCATTAAATCCCGATTAATGTGACAATATGTAAACTGTCAAACATTGCATGTATGGTTGAATATCACCCGTCAATATGCTCCTATTAGATGTGTTAGTCATTGCTATTTTAAGAACAGATATTGGAATTTCCACTTTCTGTTTTAAATTGAAAACTATTTTTTTGTAATCGATATGTCGTTTGTAAAAAAAAAATCGCTTCCTAAATGACTTAAATAAGCTCCTTAAATGGATTTGAAGGTATACATATATTATTAGTTTAGCCATGAAAAACAACAAGTGTCATAATTGGAAAAATCAAAACGTGATTATTTTTTTAAGAGAAAGGTAAACATACAATATGCAAAATTTACGTTTACTGCAGTACGTATATATCTACTTAAAATAATGACTTTGACATACATGGGTGATATTCAATAGGGAACTTCATACCAATCATGTACATTTTCACATATAAAAGCATGTATACTTTGTATTTTAACCAGCATATCGAACAATCGAAATTGCAAAATAATCGTTTGATTGTTTCGATAGATCTAATGTGTTGCATTTGTGTTGTTGTCTTTTCCTGTGTGTGAACTGCATACTTTCACTAAAGCTTCAAATAGATATAAATTTAATCATAAACTTATAAAAGATACCACGTGGCATTACAATACTAATAATCTAATAACGTAAACGTATAAACTAAACTAAAACATTTTGATGCCACGAAGCTTTCAACGGTAGCATGCTACACTTCTTTTCTCGCTAGTTTCAACTTATTTAAGAAGTTAAAAACTTAATACGTCTTTTCAAGCCTAACAAAAAGGCTATTTAACAGTTTGGAATTCGGATATCTCGGTATACATTAAACCAACGTCAGCAAAATCGTTTATTTCACTTGTGTTTTGACAGTGTGTCAATAACGGTTAGTTTTGCGTTTAAAATAGTTCCATACTAAATATAAACGAACAACTTTAACGGATCGAAATTTGTGAATTTGCATTTTGTCGTTAATAGCTTTGTATTTAATAACTTCTATTTTAATCTACAATACAATACAATAACATCTCTTTATCTTTTCAAGTTTGATATAGAGGAGATAAAGTCATGTACACTGCGCATTGAAGAAAGGGTCAATGAGCTTTCAACGCAGTCGCCGAAATGTCAAAGGTAGATTCCAAAATAGTTGTGTCATCTTGAACGTGTGTATTAGTCGGTAGTGTGTTTCGTACAGTGTCTATTTTGTATCAAATATTTACTCACTTTTTATCTTCAACAGTTCAAATAAAAGAAACTTTACTATTTTAGGGTACATTTCTTTGGCATTTAAGTTTTACAGAGGCGTAGCTTCTACAGGAAATTTAAAGCGGCCTACCAGTTTCCCTCAACAAATATAATTACATACTTATTGAAACAATTGATAAGATACGCATGTATATTAAATACAATAAATAGTTTTAGATAAATGATGCATACTTACAGCTCATTACAATATCCCGAAGTTTTCTTCTTAAATATACTGCCATGGAAAAGGTAAGTGCTAAGATTTTGCTAAGATATTCACATTATTATACAAAATGTTTCAAAATACGCACAGTTGAATAATACATGAATATTATAATACTTATTACTTATGATTTTTTTTACAAAATATGTTTCAGTTGCTGCAAAGTAATTCAACTTCGAACAGGTTAGCAACTTATCCGTATATCATTTGTGTAGTTTAACAAGTTAATATTCTTTCAAAATAATGTGAAACATATTCAAGAATATATTTTATTAAAACTTTAAAATATCCGAACAGTTATCTCCGTAAATATGTCTTATGCTGAACGTATCTTTGTTGAAGCCATACAAAATATTGGTTCACGTCTTGACAACCTTGCGAGTACATCAGAGGCAGATGTCAATCCATACGAACATAGATTCAAAAAGATACAAGAGCAGATAACAGAACTCAAGGAGCGGATTCTTGTATGTCAACCTGACCAGGACAGATTAGACGATGTACTAGCGGCGCATAGGGCTTCGACAAAACGAGGAACAAGATTTGTGGAAACCGATAGTGCGAATACTTCAACACACGACGGATCATCTAGATTATCGACAAGCGAATCATCGTTGCCTTGTACGACTAAGGCATCTACCGACGATAAAGCAACCTCGAACATTCCAAATGGTGTGAACAGTTCGCAAAGGTACATTTTAATTTTGAATTCATTAAATTGGTTGTACAATTAAGAGAAACAACGTGTAGTCCGGTCCTCTAGTACCTCTACAAGAGTCAGCGAAAATTTCAGCGTAATGCTCAAGTTAATTGTACGTTGTCTTTTAATTTAATTTATTATTTAACCTTCAACATTTAAGTATAGCGGGAATTGTTTTTATTCAATACAGTGAAACTACAGACACCATCGAGGCACGTGATCCACACCGGTCTGACAGTCAAATGGCTACAATGCGGACGCGAAGGGTCACTTTTTTAGAGCCTCTTGCAAGTAAGAACCAGCTGTAAAGCTGAAGTACGCTCTTACAACACTTTTGCAACAGTATTATTTCTAGGTTAATACTGTTTAACGTGTCCTCAACATCATAACGAACAATATGTTTATCAATAACAACATATATTTTACATTAAAAAGATTGCGGTTTTCAACAGTTGTAAAGATCTTTACTTTCATGAGGTCATACTGTAAGACAGACTACCAACAATTTTCTGAGGATGGACATCTGGAAGGCATTGGCACAAAGACATCTTGATGCTGGTATTTCCTGCGACACTTAGTTATCTGTTGTTTTTTTTTATTTAAGAAATCACACTATCAGTCATAATTCAAACGTATTATTTTGGACATTTAAAATATGCAAATACGACGTAAAAGCCCACAATGTTGTTGGTGTTGTTTACTTTTACGTATTGATGTTTACTTTAATGATCTTTATCCATTCATTATATTTCTGATTTATTATTATCGGTTGCCTACATTATGTAAGCACTTCAGCCGATATCTTTTTATATTATCTTTGGTTTCCTGATGTATCACTATCCTTCACTTCCCTATCCTTTATGCCAGCACTTCAGTCAACTGGAGATCTTGAGTGTGTTGTGTCAGTGCTGTTACTGGACATATCAGAGAGCATGGCGACAGGAGAGGCGTGGAAACAAACCAAAACATTTGTCAAAGACTTTCTTAAAGGTTTCTGTACAATAATGATCAATTATTTAATGATAAATCTATTAATTGTTTTCAAGTCACAGGTTCAAAGAGACACGACAAATCTTGAGAGTTCTCATTACCCAGAATATGCTTAAACTAATTTAAAATTGACAAAACACTTTCATAATAAGTCATTTAGTTTGCAAACAATACAGCAATTGAATGAACTAATTTTTTATTAATATATTATCCTTTATTGTTTATCCGATTTATACCGAGGGTAAATAAATATCTTCAGATTGTTTTCCTGTGTATAATGTAGTTCATTCTATAAGAATGTTGGCAACCTGTTAAAACATCCTACTTAAATTGTCAAAAATCTCCAAAATCCACAATTTTACTATATTTAGAGCACAACCAACTATGGTACGATCTACTCCCTACAATAGTATTTTATACGAAAATTATATCACTATGTACTAAATATCATATACATAAAATAATATTTTGATTATTATATTGAAAATTGTATACTTATTCTAACGTTTGCCTCACTATAGTTAATTTTTCTGATAATAAAAAAAGCATGAAATATATTCGAAAACAGGGTTAAAAGAAGTTAAATCGATTGGCGATGAGCATTTGAAAGACGAATATGTTTCTGTTGCAACGTATGGACACGAAACTAAGTTACAGATGCCATTGACATCCAACTATGATTCAGTTCAAGAATTTGTTGGTAAGAAAGTTCAATTCATTTTATGTTCAAAGTATGTTTGATGAGAATGTAATTAGTGATTTATATAGTGTCAATATCACTACTAACTTACTAAGTCTAAGAACGAGCGACTGATAAATATTATGTTATAGTTTGTTTTCCATGCCTTACTAAGTTTTAACAAATATTCCAAAGTGTTTTATATAGTGTCAATATCACGTACTATGTGTAAAAAGGAGCGACTGATACATATTATGTTATAGTATGTTTTCCATGCCTTACTAAGTTTGACAAATCTTCCAAAGTGGTGTATTTACTAATGCAGATCGTTTGACGCTGGGTGGTCCAAGTCCACTGTATGGGGGACTATGGATGGGGCTAGCCGGAGCGATGTCATGTAAAAGTATGTTATAGTTTCTCTATGGTGGTAATGTAAATCAGTGTTCGGCGCTTGGCGTTTAAAATGTTGAGGTCTCTTTGCCACATAAATCGAAAGTATGGATTTTTCTGCATTTAATGTACATCCGTTCTCAGCATTTTGGCTTTAGAGTGTTTCAGTGCCAGATGTCAATCTAACTTTATGAACTTTGTATAATATTTATATATTAGTATAAAATATACTAATAACGAAGCGAACGCAATTGGACTTACTTGAATCCATATCTTGTCTCGTGTATTTTTGATAACTTAAGGATATATTTAAATGTAAATGGGTCAATTATTGTATTTGCTTAATGTTCTGTTGTACAAATAGGAATATGCTCTTTTGCGATTATATTACATAATTATTATTTCTAACCCTTATAAAGAGGGGCGGTTCAAGAATAACGGAATAATAATTCATCCGAAAATCATCGTACTTTCCGACTGCCGACCGACGGAGACTCTGCTGATTGAAGGTCCCGATGATCCAGACATGGAAAAGACTGACGAGGTACAGGAATTTATTTGTATTCGTTGAGTTGGTTATTTAAATATAAAACTGATGGATTTGAAGGTTACCGTTGCAATAAAGTTTTTTCAACGCATCGCTTGAAAATGCACATGCAGCATGTTAGGTTCAGGGTGCATTCGCTTGCATGTTTTGGGTTCATTTCGATTATTTGGCCTAAGAATTTTTTTAGCGACATTAAAGGGCTATATAGTTCTAAACGATGAGCATGAGGGTGTCTGAGATCGCTTCAACTCTTAAAATTTTCGCGGTGGTGTAGTGGATATGGTGTCCGCCTAGCGATCGGGAGGTCACGGGCTCGTTCCACACTGTGGGAGCGTACTTTAGATTTCCCCCATCGACTCCCAGGTACTGGATCTAGTCCGAGGAAACGGACTCGAGAGCGTTTCAAATAAGCCATCGATCGGCATTCAATGCAATCGAGCTAAAATAAATAGGTTTAATAAACAAACTACAACAAAATATGTGTATATGGAGTTCATTTATACTTCGTAAAGTGCATGATTGTAAAATCATCCATCGGAACTGGGATAAGCGTGTGCTACTTTACTTTTTTAATGCAAGCTTCAATAAAACTCAGAAGTTGTGTATATGATATTTCAATGTCTTTAAATATGTTCTTATATTTCCAACTTAGTGTTATTATTTATTAATTTGTAAAGTTCTAGTACTGATACCCAGCGTAGCAAAATGAAGTTATGAGCTTTTTTAAAAGCTGTAAAATTAATTGATGCAAATTTAACGTGCATTTAAGTGTTTGATATGAAGTTTTCCCGCATTGAAATGTAAATATAAATGGCGTTTAATGAAACAAATTGTGTTTGAACCTTTTATTTTTAAGGGCCCATACGAGGAATCAAAATATCACGTGCGCAATAGAAACATAGATTGCCCGGTGAATCAGTGATAACATATAGGGGTGATAGACAAAACAAATATGTTTCGATATTGTAAAGGAATTATGATAAAAAACTCAAGACAAATATGTGTCGATATTGCATAGAAAACTGCCTATATAAAAAAAGAAATGTAATCACCGTTTTTTACATGCTAAAACGGACTTTATTATAGAACTAGAACAGTGGCAGAGTTCGGTACTGCGTCAGTTATTGTTTTTTAATCAAGCAAAATTACATTAGATGTAGAAATTTTACTTTCTAAACACATATCATTAGTTATTATACTACGCTAATAGTCAGATTGATAATTTACTTTTTATTTCTGTATAATGTGTATGTTAATGATTGCGTCTTAAATTCCGATTGTGTTGCTTGTTACAGGGCTTTACACAAGTCTAATCTGCTACATTATGCATGTTTTGATATGTATAGGTATCCGTTTTACGTTAAATTACGTGTTGACATTTTAAAATTGTCTATTAATGTTTGTTTTAGACGTTAGTCAACGTTATGTCAGCCTTGGATCATCTAGATCGAAGGGGAATATCTGTGTTCGTTGTGCCGGTTGGAGACTATGACCAGGTTACTAAGTTACTATAATTGTATATGCGAGTGCATAAATGTTGCAGCGTCGTAATGCGGTAACCGAGCGAGTATTTTAAAATTGGTCTGTAATTTGATTCTTCAAACACTCGCTTGCAGTATAAATATTGTCTCGAACCAGGTATTCGGGACATCTACCTAACATGAACACGTTTTTATCATTAATGTAGAGGGTTTATATACGTATTTATGTCAATCTGAGTGAGAAAAAAATGTTTGCCAGATATAAATTTATTTATTATCGGCCACTTTGTTGATATCTATGTATTTACCATCTTTTATAGTTATGAACTTATATGTAAGGTTTCCTTCCTGATAGCACGAACTAAGTTTATAATATGAACTTTTTAACGCACTAAGATAGTATGCATTTTGCAATTATGTTGCATTCTATTTACTAATTTGATGGTCTCCCTTTATTCGGTTGATTTAGTATTTTGGTAGAGCGTGTATTATTAGTATATAATGCCCATAAAAACGTTATTTATACCTGCAACCCACCTTTCAGGAATTTGTGAACATAATAAAGCCTGCTGGTCGGAGATTGTACAAACACACGGAAGGACGCAGACTCGCACGACGCAATTACATTTCTGTAAGTGCCAACTTTTGGTGTAGACTCAATGTGTCGGATTGAAAATAACTTTGCAATCATCCAAATATATGCAAGAATAGACGAATGACGAGCTGACCGGTTTAAACACATATGCGCCCGTTTTTCATATTTATTTTATCTTGTTGTAAGTGGTGGCAGTAGTGGTTGTTTTTACTTTTATGAACGTCGTTGAACGGTTGCCGCGGAAACAAATAGTTCATATACAGTTTTATATCATGTTGAATTTGCTGTAAATTTATGATATATTTTTATTATATTATACTTTATAACAAATATACATTGTTATCATACATTCGTATTTCCATACAAAACACTATTATTGACCTCGTTACAATAAAATGTATAGTATATACCAGCGGTTACGTATATAATTGATTTATCATGTGTATCTTTTGTAGGCTAAAACAGATTTGATCGGGTTCAGGTCGCTGTTCACAGACACGTTCTCGCTTGAAGATATGGTAATACAATAATCAGTTTTGTATCAGCAGTGGTGATTTGTACGTGTATTGGCGATGTCTTTAAGAATAATGCACAAAATATCTAACCATAATTCAATTATGAACAAACATTTAGTGTACGAGCTAAAGTAGAAATACCAAATTTATTAAAACTTTCGGATTATCCGGACGCTTAATTACGTTTGTATTACCACAGCCGCGCGTTATGGTTTTAGAAATATGTTCTATGTTCGTTAGATTATCCCGCTGTTACAAAGTACAATGATAGTTTCAGAAAATGATGGGAAAGAGAAGCTATAAAATATGTGTGGCATCACATAATTTAACTCTGTAACCGACTCATGTGCCCATGAATACCGGTATTTTCCTATGGATAGCGTGTTTTGCTTATACTGGTTTCAGCGGTTGATTACAAATCGGTGTGGGTATAGGTCATTAAAGTGTGTATACCTGCTTTTCCATCTACATCTGATTCCGTTAGGACAGGTATCAGTGACTGAAATAAATAGTGTGCACTACTGGAGAACCAGCTTAGCCAGGAACAGATTGTGTGGACATACTGACCACCGTAATTTTATTGTTGGGGACGATTATACTAAACATAAAATTACAGACGAAATCAACATGAAATAATATTTACTTATGATCATGACATATATATTTAGTTAAATGTTTCATAATTTTCGGCGAGAAGAATTACACGACAAGTGTTTCAATTTGACATAAAAGACACAATTAATCGTTCTACTACATTCATTACACAATCAAGCATATCCCTACAAGAGAGAAACCACAGACACAATTAATTTGACACAGTAGGACTTTGAAATCATCTTCATAAAGTTTATGCGAATAAGACTGCTCTAGATTGTACGTCATATGTTACACAAGAGGAACCCCATATAATGATATTGCTAATACATATATCATTTGCTATCCAAAAGCATTAAAAAAGCTAGCATTTTACATTCCACTATGTTGGTACAATACCTTTTTTACATTACAATTGATATGTTGTCATTCTAGGAGGACATGCATGAGATTCGTATGGAATCTTGGCTTGGACTTTCACTTGACCAAGCAGACAGGAGCACTGTGTACAAAGAAAGTACCAGCAAAATGTTTCCCCCGATTGGTTCCCGCGTCCGGAGAGGCCCGGACTGGCACTGGAAAGACCAAGATCACGGCGGGCCGGGCACCGTTGTGGGACATGCAGAGGATTGTAATGATAAAACATGCGTCTTATAAAATGATGTTCACTTATTTCAATATAGCAGTGTAAATATATGTCATATTGCCTAAAACAGGTGTGCGGAAAGAGTAAGCAATTGGTTATTCTTTGATCACCTTTTAACACTAGTTATAAAGGCTGTGATCCCCCTATTGAAGTAAAAAAAAGTTTACCTAACTATATTATTCCTGTAAAATAATATGTTTTAAGCTTTTATTTACCGAGTAAAGTGCGTTTGTAAAACATTAAATTACATACCATGCTTTTTTAGAATCCAGAGTGTGGGTTACATGGGACGCAGATGGTGACACCAACGTGTACCACTACGGAGATGGTAGTTATGACGTGTTGGTTACCGACGAACCTCGAACATTGAAACCAGGAGAGAAAATCGGTGTCGGTTGTTTAGTTAAACCAGGTGTGCTCAAATTTGAAATTATCGTATTATTCATTATTAAAATGCTTAGCTTCAATACTTAGTATACATTTCAATTTTTGTCAACGCTATAGCATACAAAATACAAACAAAAATAAAATTTGATTTATGATATTGCTGTTTGTTTCTGTTTTTAAAAATGTCTGATATTGCAGGAAAAGACGGCAAGTCTCAGACGATCCATGATTCGAACAATGGTGTTGTTATACGCGTAGAACCACCAAAGGCTCATGTATGTAATCACTTTTGTCATATTGTTTTTTTCCGAGTGTAAAATCTTACCTTTACGTTATAGTGTATTATTGTGTTATGTCAAGTTTGTTTGTTCTTCTAACGATCAAATTGAAGTATTGACATGAAGGAAATCAGACTAAAGGCAATCAGACTTAAGCCAGATATTTTCCAGGAGATTTTTTTTTTCTAAACAGTGCATTAACTTGTATAGAAAATGTTTATGCATTTTCTCGCGGTTTCATTCACGAATTTACACATCTAAGTGATGAACCTCGGACACTTTTGAGAATTGAGAACCCCTTCTCAAACACTATAGTTACGAGCATACAACATAAACCTTTTCTACCCAATTAAATACATTGAAAATGTTTGTCAAATAAGATACATGTCAATAACATAGACAACAAAAGAAGCAAATGTAAACAGTAAATTGTTATAAAAAAATAACGTTACCACTTATTAGGTCCGATGGGACAGCGGCTCTCGTGGTGACTACAGGTACGGAGAGGATGGACTATTTGAAATAGAACTGTGGTTAGTATTTCGTCCATGCTATGATTGGTTATACCTTTGTCAAGGTCAAACATTATTAAACAGTATGAGCAAAAATGGAATAATACATAAAAGCGAGAGCGCGTTGTGACAAGTACATGTATAACATAGAAGGTAATTAAACTTTGAAATAATCGTGCATGCTGTGACAATAAAAACAAATTTAAACATCTAAATAACAATTACATTATGCCATGCTCAATCTTATTTCAAGCTATCATCACTAATATGTTCGCTTACAAGAAAAGACATTATTTCGTTATCTATATGTACATTATAACATATGACTAAATTGTTGTATAAAAAATAATTAGGATGTGTGAAGACCCTGATATAGCCTTAAAGTTCACTTTCAGTCCACAACAACCAGAATGCAAATCAAGTAGCTCGGATTCGGTTTCAACCCAGATGGCTGCAACATCGAGACCTAAACACAAAAACAAAAACATGAAGTAGACCCAGACTTTTTTTATTTAGTCAATGGCACGAATCGTCCAAAAATGAAGAATCAAGATATTCTAACGATAGTCTAAAGCAAAGACATACCTTTTGTAATATCTTCTTAAATATGTCCTACATCAACGGGTTTAGTTAAGATTAAAATCCTCCTTTCAACCAAAAAGACAAAGATGAACTATGTCAGTTCACTTTGAAACAATTACGTTGTCATATTTAACTTTTTATTATTTTATCAAGTGGGTGTTGTGACCATTCGTGCAAACGACATTACCATGCGACTTCTATTGACACTTTTCAAAACCGACATCTGACTTTCGTAATCAATGTCATCTTTGTTCATAGTTAGACGAGCATTTTGCATTCGTAGTGAATTTATCCTCGCTCTGAAAAACTGGCCTTAATGCATGTCCGTTAAGTGTCTTCCCAGATTAGCCTGTGCAGTCCCCACGGGCTTATCACGGAGTACATTTTCCGCTTTAATAGAATGTATCGTTAAAAGGATGTATCTTCTAAACGAAAATCAAGTATATGCAGAAAGTGTCTGTCCTGGTTAGCATGTGCGCACTTAACAGGCTAATCTGGGACGACACATTTTGGACATGAATTTAGACCAGTTTTTTCAGAACGAGGCTCGATTATTTTAATATGCTATATTTGTTACTATAAACGGCGATTTGTTCTATGCGGTTTTATTATTTTTTATAATAATGTGATTCTCCTCTTTTTGTTTTATGTCTGGTTGTTGACTTGAGCATGTCATCTGTGATAATTACTTTAATATAATCGCATATGTGCCCTGATAAAGTGTTTGTCTAATTTAAAACACTTGGAGACTTTTCAAACGCAGCACTTTTCAAACTTAAATATTTCCGTTGTGTGTCAAGATTTTGATTTACAATTTTAGATGTGATCATTTGACTACATTATGTGCAAGCTCACGATCAAATCATCCATCCGTGTCATTAGGACGCTTTTGCACGTAGCGCAGGTACGGTTTCATCTTTTTGTGCGTGGATATGGTGAAACGTGATATTCTAAATTAATTTCAATTTCATCATTCAGGTGGGTTCTTACACCAGGAAAACATACAATTAATTTAAAAAACAACAACAATATGGCTCGTATGAATACACAGTAGCGCAAACGCGCAATGGGCAGTTTTCAGGCTACCTACCCCACGTGATTAAGCGCCCGATCGTCACGATTGAACGATTTTATCGTAAGATTTCACCGAATGAAGTCAAATGATCACATGTAAAATTTTTAATCAAAACCTTTACTCATAACTGAGATAATCAAGCTTGAAAAGTGTTGCGTTAGAAAAGTTTCTTTCTGCGTGAATTAGGACAGGCCCTTGTGGAAGAGAGGCGAAACCACCCGCAATGTTTTATTCTTAACTACGTAGCTTCAATGATAAAGAGAGTTGTACACGTTGTTAGAGTCATGGGGGCACATACAAGGTATAAGCCACTCGAATTTGTGATATTTGTGACTTTTCACACTGTTTTCACATTGTTATTATTTTACGTTGTACGCATTTGAGAATCTTACTTTTGAAGTGATGTTTTTAATTTGCTAAGTAATATATGCTGTGTTTTGAATTATTCTTAGTTCAACTTTCAACAAAATCCGTTTAAAAATAAAGAAGCTATATTGATTTGAATACGTGTTGCATTAGAGACGTCTGCAAGTGTAGTTAAAATATTTTATTTGACCGCCTTTGTGGTTGACTAATATTTGAGTAGAGTACTAACAAATATGTTGTTGGTATCTAAAACGTTTTATGCAACATTGTATATCACAGGCATTTCATAGATGCCTTCTAAATGTATGATCTCCTTCGTTAGTTCGATTGTTATTTGCCAATTTGCCGAGAGTGACAATTTATTTTTCTGCCATCTTGTCAAAGTTATGTAAGCGTCAGGTGCGCATAGCAACGTAAAATCGTATAATATGTCCGCCTCATTCGCGATTCGCATTTTACAGTTATAATTTCAATAATGAATTATCTAAAAGACCATAACTATACAGATACAACTTGTTTGTGTGGTGTGTTTTTTTTCATTAAATTACGCGTAAAAAATAAATGTTTTGCTATTACTGTATAATGCACTATTTCCGCGAGGATTGCGCTCGGTTTTCAACTTAAGCCTCATAAGTTACTGTCCACGATTTTATCTTGGAAGAGTACACATAACGGACCGGTTAGTGTGCATGGTATAACAAAGCCACTGAAATTATCGGTAGATATTATCATATATATGACTAATTCACAACCGCGCGTATCTTCCCTGCCTTGGGGCCATTCTCTGATTCTAGTCGGCTAAAAAGTTTGGTCAAGGGGCAATAAAGTTGTTATCAATAAGAGTGCTTGGCGGCTTTTGCCTGTGAAAAGGGAGGAGTGGCGCGTAAGAAAGGCGGAGTGGCGCTTAAAGGGATCTTTTCATGCTTTGGTAAATTGACAAAATTGAAAAAAGTTGTTTCAGATTCGTAAGTTTTTGTTTTATTTATGATATTTGTGAGGAAACAGTAATACGGAACATTTACCATGGTCTAATATAGCCATTATATGCATCTTTTGACGATTTTAAAACCTAAAAATTATAAAGCGTTGCAACGCGAAACGATTGAATAATTTGGAGAGTTCTGTTTTTGTCGTTAAATTTTGTGAAACTACGAAGATTGTTTATATAAGGTATACAATACGTCGTGAATGTGTACTCGGCGGAATAGCTCAGTAGGCTAAAGCGTTTTTACTTCAGGACTCTGGCAGGACTCCAGGGGTCACTGGTTCGAAACCTGCTTCGGACAATGTTCTTTTCCTTTTTTTAATTTTTTTATTGATTTTTTACTGGAGCTTTTACGATCCAATGTTTACATTTATCAATATAAAGCATTTAATGAATAAGTTAAAAAAATGCCAAAATCTGTGAAAAGGCCCCTTTAAGAAAGGCGGCGTGGCGCAGCGCCACTCAAAAAGGGCTTGGGAAAAACACAATAAATTGCATACACGGCTTCACTTCATTTGTTTTGGTTAATTTTGTTTGTTAATATTTTGTGTACATATTATCCGATCTTTACCTTGGCGAACATTTATAAGGAAGAACAGTACTGATAAATCAGAGTTCAGACTGCAAAATCGCATGCTTGTGTAACATACTTTGCCTACATTGCGATCCTGTGGTATAAAAATGTTCTTCCTGTATGTACTTAACAAAACCATATTATTTTGAATAATCTTTTTAAATATCATGATATCAAGGAGTAATAAATTCAATAAAGCAATATGTTGATATAAACATGAACTCGTGTTTATATTATTATCAACATAAATATGTTATGCAGTTTATTTTTCACGCAATTGATATCATTACATTAATGTACTGAATAAAAAGAAGCCCAATACACAGAAGTAAATGATGTAGCGCGACCTTAACACACAATAATATACATACTACCATGGCACGAATATAAAACCACGACTTAATTTCACAATGCATAGCACATCTGTACACATTAGATTTCTTGCATTTAACATGTGTTGTTTTACCATGTCCCATTTTAGAAACCAAACTAATTAACTGATTTACGGAAGGACGAACTTGATAAAACAATATGCCGTTACCACTTGAGAAGGATACATGAAACCAGTGTGAAATAATGTAAAAACATTCCATGTAAAGCTCAATTGATATATGCTAAATGATTTGTAAAAAGAGTTCAATGTAACGTAGCAGATAAAAACGAAAATGCTATTTAATAAATCCAGTAGCAATGTTTTTTAACAAAGTTCATTTTGTTCTCACATGAGCTTACACGCCACAAATTATTATATGCTAACCAGAGCATAAATTAAATGTTAACATTCAATATACACGGCTTGCTTTTTTGTCTTTTTTGTTTTTACCAGCATGTGTAAGCATTAAATGAGCAATTCAACAATCTTGATAAAATAGCACCTTGCATACCAGAGAACGATACATACATTAACGATAATTTGGAAGTAAAAAACGTAACAAACGCAAAGAACAAGAAAAGTCAGATTCAATCTGATACTTAATGACGAAAGCTTAAGGCGCATGTACAAAACGATCTATGTGTGGATAGAAAGATACACGGATTATTAGATAATGTCATAAAAGTAATTATATTCACATAGTTGTTGCATCGGTAATAATGTAAATTTAAATTACAAATCATTGTATTGCCAACAATATATTGCTTGACCTCCATAAGAACAATACACATATATAAGATAACTATTGTCACATCATTAGTAAATACTTCAATGCAAAGTAAACTTGCATATGATATTTACTTTAACAAAATCTAGATAGTTTACTTGATCACCATTCATGTATTTTTGTTCTTTTTGATGACTGATGTTGCAGATGATGTGTTGCATGCACTGTTGGTGCTGTTGCTGTTGTTGGTATTTGCATTTTCAGCAGCACAACAACCGCCTAATGTGTGACCCTGTCCTTGGAAACTGGAACTGGAACAATAAATCATAATACAAATAATTAATACGAATAATAACAATATTATTTTTTTTATTATTATTATTATAATTATTATTATTATCATTATTATTATCATCATTATTAATTTGTAATTGTCACGTCAATGAATATCGAATTAAAAATCATGGTGATTTATTATTGCTTCAAATATCTTTCAGGTCAATGTCCTACTTTGAGTTCACAGTGTAAATAAGACCATAAAACGGGTTGTTTTTGACAATTGGAATTTTTAGGAAAAAGGGAATGTGGGGACATCTCTGCCATGTGGGCACTGCCATTCACATTTGACAAAGAAACCCCGTTTGTTTCGAAAAAAGTACAAAGTTTTGATTAATAAAATACATCTTTAATATTTGACCTTAAATAATTCTTCGAACGTGCGTGTACATACATAATTCTTCATTGGCATTACTTTTGACACTATATATCGAGCCATTTCCATTAAGAACAAAGACATGCGAATATCGAGAATATTGATTAATTTTCTGACATTGAATTAGACCTTGACCTTTGTCTTCCTGACATGTTCTCAACACGCCTGCTCAATGCATTATTTGTATAATGTCCATGCTTTACCAAACATGTTTCACACAAAATTCCGATTACTCACCTAAATTGTTTCCTTTAACTTAAATTAAGTGATCTGAATCATATGACGAGCATTCCTAATCGCCATGATTGTATTCATACAAAATTATTGGGCAAACAACTAACACACGGCAAATGATATAGCCGTGAAAATATTTAATGTTTTTGTGCTTGAATTCGCTCTTTAACCGTAAAATGCGACTTTGACCTTGTATAAAAGACCTGGATGTTTTTAAATGCCAGTTTATCCAAACATGCTGGTCATTTCTATAAACTTATTTGACATCCATCTTAAAAGGCTAAAGTACGTGTCCAACCTGTTTGAACAAACTGTTTGAAACACAGATTTAATGATTTATTTTTTCCATTTGACCTTTGATCTGAGATCTTGGTCTAGGGACCTGGTGTGGGACACTCTTCATGCAATTGCACGTTACTACAGTCATGCCATTTTCAAAACGGATCAGAACTGAAGAAACATTGCTGTATCATGCTTAACCATTTTGGTATCGGATAGTTAGTTCAAATTACATTAATGCCCGGGGTAACCTAGTCCGACCATTCCAGACCGTATCTCACACCATAATATTTCGATCAAATAAAAAAATATGTATAATAAACAAGAACAAGATGTTAAACTACCACATTAAAAATAACATGTTCCTTAATCCTGTCGTCATCACATTTCCTGTCTCACTTGTTAAACGACACAGACCATTCGCTGATCAATGTTTACGAATCTTTAAAATTCAAAGCAACATTAATACTTTCATAACGTATCCAACAACATACCAAACTTCTATTTCTGGCTTTCCAATCGTATTGATCTTATAGCTCACTCTTTTACCGGAATCCCATCTTACCTAAGAATTATAACATAGTGACAACAGAATATGCATAATATTATAACTGTGATAACTATTCGGGTCTTCTTGTGTGTTTGTGAGCTTTTGGACATTTATATCACATTAATATGACCTGTTAAGTTTGATTAAAACAACGTTTAAGCACTTACAATAGTCAACAGTTAGTCATGTATGAGTAAATATTATGGTGTTTACTATGAAACATGCACGAATTTCTTCTCTCAATTCAAACTGCAGACGGCGGGAAATCATACCTGTTTTATATATTATATAGGCTTTTCAAACAAAAATTGTCTTTTATAAAATTGGACACTGTAAAAACAGCTTATGTTGTTAAAGTGAAGCGACACAAATGATACGTCATTATAATTAATATCTTAAGAAACTACTTAATAACGATGCACTTACTAAAACGGTAGAACCGTCCTTTCTCAAAACAACTCCTGTGTTCCACGACTTCAAATCCGCTGCCTTGTTACCAAGTCCTATTTAAAGAAACACACACATAAACTGATTACACACTTTGAATACATTTCCAGATGTATGAAAATATATGCACACAATCTTGTATGTAAAAAAATGTAACATACGGCGATATAAATATCATGCATATGAATATAATCGTTCTCAACATTTTATATTCACATATGTTGTGGCCGGATAATGTATACTACGAACCAGGCTTCACGGTACATCCGACCGCGATTTTTTCCCCGGGCTTCAGGCGTCTTGGTTCATCAACCGTAATCACTTCAAACCCTTCCTCGTCGTAATTGTAAATGCCTGTTTGTCCACTGTGGTCCCATGTCACCAACACTTGCCCTTGACCTTACAATGGCGATAAAATACGAGCAATAATTAGTGATGCAACAAGAAGTCAAGTTGTTTCAAAAGGAACACAAGCAAATTACACATTTATGTAACGCGCGCTCGAAAATATTTGTCTTACTTTATTCGCTATGAAAATATCTTTGCATTTTGTTTAATAAACTGAAGACATAAATAAATTTGAACATGATACTTTTTGTAAATACAAGGAACACAATTATTTGAAACTACTTTAAAACAACGGAAAATATGTTATAGCATTAGAAACATAATAGGTCTAATGCCTATTAAAAACATTGTGATAACGTTATATAACAATCGAAAAACTGTATGCATTATCGAAGTTTATCAGTCAATAAACACCCGTATTGAAAATAACATCCTCGTCATCACAACGTGTCCCTGGGCCGATAAACGCGATTAATTACAATCATTTCTTATGTACAATGTTAACGGCAAAAATATCTTATAAATAGATTATCATGCACTACATAAGAACTGCAGAAAACTAGTCGTATTTATTGATATTATAAAAATACATGTAGAATAACACATGATGAGTATTATTTTGTTGCATAGGAATAATGTGGGAGACTTGCAACTCAGGGAGAGAAATCGTTCTCTGGTAGTAAAAGTTCACTTATATATGAGGCAATTATAAAAAATGAGCATCAACTTGGGGTCAAATTACTATCAGAATGTTCAACAACGGTGCCTGGTCCTTCGCCGTCTTGATTTCCCCATCGCCATTCGGGCCCTCTGCGAACACGGGAACCAATTCGTGGCAGTGTCGTGTTAGTATTTTTTCGTTCTTGAGTGTCATCCGTGTGTTGCCTTGAACGTCCGATGCGTCGCATATAGTCGTCTTTTGCGTCTTGCAAATCTTCCTGACATTCAAAGCAAGGACAAATACGAAGTCAATACATGTTTTCTTCGATGGACACAAACATTAAATATAAAACGAACTTTCAAGAGTAAAAACGATATAATATTTGTTGAAAGTTAGTTGTAAAGACACATTTGCAAAACGAATACGTAATGTAACTATTTTGGTCTATCACTCATTGTATTTTGTTCTAAGTATATGTCATTTATTTAAAAGGGGGGATCGCTCTTTTGTAAAACAACGTGTTTTATTTTCTTGGTTTTCAAATTCCAAAGTGTCAAATTCGCTTAAATGAATGCCAAATTAGCATTATGAGAACCTTTAGCTGCTTTAACAGACGATAAAACCCGTATTACACAATGCGACCCTATTTTTCTAACAAGGGACCTATTGCCAAACAAAAATACACAAAACCACGGCACTAGACGAGACACACACGTACATAACAGAAGAAACAACATGAATAAAACTTGGGTCACTGCCTTTGAAAGGTCAAGGTAAAAACGGGTGATCCAGCTTTAATAAGCTCGAAACCTCACACTTGGTCCAGAATCAACTACTTAATTTTACCGTAAATTTAGAATGGATAGCAAAAACAGACAGACATGTACCTCGTCTTTGCTCGGTCCACTTCTATTGACCGGACGATGAAATGGCATTCCGACGGACTCCCTTTCTGACTGTTATTAAAAAATATGAAAATAATGATTATTAGAAAATTCTATATGGAAAATGCTTATTAAAAGCTTCATATACATCAGTGAATTACTAGGTCACAATTTCAAGAAAATTAACTATTATGAAAAACTAAATATTCATACGATAATTATAAGTTACGATGTCTTGTTACCCCGTTTGTTGGTGTTTTTTAATATTATTGTAGCAAGTCGAAGAACAGATGTGTAATGTGTAAAATTTCGTTTGGTTGTATTCTTAGATTTGTCATCATCTGAGAAAACTACTTGAAGTAAACCAATGGTGTAAGACAAGCCACTACAAAATAAATACACTCGAAGAACCCAAAGCGAATGCAGCGAAATTGTGCCACCCGATTATGTTGCTTTAAATAATTCATACCAAAGTGACGAACTGACCAGCAGACTTTTCTACGAAAACATTCTAACCGGTTTTATGACTTTTTGTCGTACACATAACATTATAATGTTGATTGCAAATAAATTATTAATACTTATTTCTTATAGCAATTGTATCCATACTAACTATGAGGTAGCTGCGTCGAGCGATCCTTCGTCCATCGGCGAACGTATACTGTTTCCGGGGTCCAGTCAAAGACGACATGGTATTTATAAAGTTCTACAAACAGATGGAAATTCCGATTACATACAAAATAAAGTATAAAAACCGATCTCAGGTCGTTGATTGAAACACAGTGTTTTTCTATGCATTTTATAACCATGTATTGATTAGTACACTGATATGTTAATACTTTAGCTAAATATCATGTAAGGGCAACAATAGTATATTCATGTATACAATGTGAGTTTTTGTTGATTGCTCTTTCTGTCATTCATTTTTCAAAGGTGTGTCTATGTTTCCAGTCAGATTTTCTTTTAACTGCTGAACAAACCTAATAGTGTTTTGAACGTTCATGAAAGTTTCATTTAACATATTATGTATTATTTCAATTAATTAATGGAATATTGATGGAATTTCCAGTAAATATACGCATTTAAACAAAACATATTTATTAATAAAAAGTATTATGTATTTAATCGTTTAATAAAAACAAATATTAAACTTGTCGTTTTCAAAAAGCGACTTATATGTTGGTATCGATTAAAGTATATTAATATATTATTTTATCATTCAAATTGTAACATATTATACGCCGTCGAATCGCTATATTTACCTCATTGTATTTTCCTACACCGACGAAGAACACTGATTTTGCCTGGCCATCAATGAATTGGACTGCTTCTGTCAACTGAGCCATTGTCTACAATGACAAGAACTGTATTGAAGTTGACTTCTGAAGAGTTTTCAATTATGTAATCGAGCAATTGACATATCCTCAACGGAAGAGCTTTGTATTCATAAACGAGATTAAACAATACAAAGTCGGATATTGCATGTAAAGTTATTTACTACTAGTGAACGGGTTTTTTATTATTTATGGAAAAAACTGACATATATGCAATCACGACATGCAAGAAATACGTTCAAATAAAAATTGAACATAAATTTAACATAAAAGTTCATGCCTGCTCAATTTCACTTTCGTCTGCAACATCAGGACCCGCATTTAACATCAACTCTGTCGGATACCCGTCGGTGAGAACTATTATTTTTGGAAACGCTCTTATGCCGTTGATACACGGGCCGACTTGATTTAAAATAAGACGTATATAACATTATGTATGATGTATAGTCAATAATTCGTATGTTATTCGTTAATAATATTGTTTCTGCTGAAGTATGAAACTGTTTAATACTCTCAGATGAATACGATATACTACTTATATTGGTTTAGATAATATGCATTAATATTTCAAACATGGGTGTTCATTACTCCAGACTTACTTTCATTATCCGAAGACATCGCTCCAGCTAAAGCCATCATAAGGCCTCCATATAACGGTGTTGGTCCGCCCAACGAAATTCCATCTGTAAAAGCAAATAAGTCAGGAACTGAGCTCATACTAAAAACAGCGAGAGACTATAGCATTTTATGAGTAATTGATGAGAAAAACATCACACTTTCTGGCTGTTAGCTGCGTACCAATGTGTCGTCCAACTTCTTCAAAGTTTTTCGTCAACAACACGCTCAATTCGGTTTTGTGACCAAAAGTTGCCACGCCCACGTATTCGTCTCGAATATGTGGTGCGCTTGCTTTACTCTCCGTTAATCCTAAACAATTAGAAAAAAAATAAGTTGACAAAAGTGAAAGTACTGCATGGGGTTTTGTTTGTCTTCAGCCTTTGCACAAGTTGTTATAACAAAGTTTTTAACTCTACAACATAGTCTATATTTTGTTACAGTTATCATTCTTCTTGAAACAATTGTGTCATTTTTTTATCGGAACATATCGGCGGATGGTACATGAAAATGTATTCCAAATATATATTACTATCTATTTAGGATTTGCAATGAAGTGTTTGACATTTGAATGCATGCGTGTATTTTTATTACAACTTTGTCATCATGTTATTGTGATTTTGTAGATACTGCGATTTATGAAATCCATTATGCTAATGCAGTTACTTTAACCGTGTTAAACATACCTTCAAGAAAGTCCTTTGTAAATGTCTTGACCTGATTCCAGGCGTCTCCAGCCATACTTTCCGATATGTCCAGGCACAATATCGATATGACGCAATCTTCATTAACTGCTGCCCCTCTTTGCCTAGCTTAATAGCAAATGCATTAAATTAAATATAAGGTATGTGTTTGCTGTCGGGGTTGTACCGTTTAAGATTTTTTCTCGCTAGAAACGTTACAAAAAAAACGTTTCTATGGCTTGTGTTAAATATTTAATCCTTTTTTATCACAACATTAACGGGTTAAAACATTAACGTTTTAGCTGGGTTTGTAAGCATGTTGCCCTCACTAGCATCGATTACAAATAAATGATATATTGTTGTTATATGGTTAGATGAGTGCAGATTAACGAAGTTCATAATTAGAAATATAAAAAACTAAGTTAAAAGTGCATTCCAAGATTAAAATAAGATCGTGTAAGAATTAAAACTAAATATAATTTATAAACAAAATATAATTTAATATAATTATATATAATTAATATAATTTAAATAGTAATGTGTTTTTGAATAACCCACAGTGAGGACTATAGAGTGTGTTATGATCTCACTCGTACATTCCAGTCGGGATCTATTTCATCTATACCCATGACCGTGGGTTATTCGGAAACAAACTGTCATATAAAAAAATATCTTTTTAAACAAAACAGTAAGGTTAATACACTGTTTCTTTAATGCAAGTTTAATTGCCCACACCACAGAAGCTTCAACAACAAATCATCGCTTAAAATACGTAAGGCACAGGCACATGCTCAAACGACAGCCAGAAACCTCACGTCAAATACTTCATTATTCACCAATTATCTGCATGTGCATTAGGGATTCTGTAAAGTACTGAGATATTTACTGCAAATGTGAAGTATGTTCAACTGTACCTCTATTACGAGCCATCATTGACAATGACTGCCATGCAGTCTCGTCCCCAGGCAGGTACGATTTCTCTGTTTGCCTGATAACATTCGTCTCTAGACAAAAAATATTCAGACAACTAAATATATATATAGATAGATGTTAAGAGTCTGATTTATATTTTTAAGCACCATACGCCAAACTTATCTGACTTATTTATAGGGTTCGTGTTAATTGTGTTTTCCAATTTTTAAACGTTTTGCATGCATCTTAAAAGTACTTCAATTCACTTAATGCAGACATATCGATCTTTTTACGAAATGAAGCTGAGAGCTATCGACTTGTGCCATATTATTTGTATTCACATCGGCAGTTAAGATTCACGAATTTCACATATCGTTGTTCCATGATCAAATTTTCTTAAATGCACTATCAAAAAGACTTAGCGTGCACATTTGTTGAGCGTCTGCAAACATCTGTTTTACCATTAACATCTATATGGTTGTTTTTACGTCTTCTTTCAGCACATATCATTTACATTTACACGTATCACTATACTGTTACGCGCAATAAAATATTTCTTCGTGCTTGACTCGAGATTGATCGGTGTATAGATATTTCACTAATCATACATAGTGTGATTTATTTTATAAATTACCTGATAAATACCGGCTGCTGACGTTGGAATATGCGCGTGGCTTTTGTGGTGTAGATGGCTGATTTCCAAAGGAAGAGACTATAAATTTATTTAAATTTATATATGATTTATCTCTGCTTGAAGAAACCACGAAGTTCGGCTTCGAAATTTTCGGCGGAGCCTTTTCAGGCAATCTGGAGAAAATTCAGAAAATATCAAATGAAAACAAATGGAGCTAATCAATCATCGTTGTATATGGCGCGGATGCCAACAAAGAATTAGATACTATAATTTAACAAATTACCGACAACCGATTGAGCACACTCATTTATGGTTTTCCTCATCTTCGCAAGGGAACGGTTGGATCATAAACCAAAGGTTTTCATGTTGTAAATATCAACCATTTTATGTAAGTGTATGATAAAGTCAAACCCATGAGAGAAAAACAATGCACACATATTAAACTTTGAAAATGAACCAATGAAAAGGGAACCTTGTTTCTGTCTTTCTTATTAGAACTCATGTCTATTTTATCAGCGTATAACATTGAATTTTTATGTTTGTTATAGTGCCTAATTTTTTAAAGCAAACATTCCCCAAAACTGAACAAAAATGCAATTAAACGTTATGAAAAATAACGCACGGTTCTGTTCGAGTGTACCCCGCAGCAAATGAGTTGCTGGTTGGTACAGACTCGGGCTGCTTCCCTTGCGAATCATTTTCGTTTTCATTGGCACTTGAATGGTCATCTACATCGCCTTTAATGACAAGGTAGTTCATGTAATATACTTGTACAAATAGTTTTTATATGTGCCACACAACGCATTCTAGCAAAACTCAGTTTGTGAACGCGTCTACTTGCTCATATACTTGCAAAGTTCATTATTACTTTATAGTTACTGCATTTTGTGAAAACACAGAATCAACCGTTTTGTAAAACAAAACAAACACGTGGCATCCAATATCTGTTAATCCACATGTTGGTTCATATGAACTAGATAGCACATTATTTAGTTTCCGACCATGTTTTTAGCTATTTTAATTGGTAGCGCCAATCACGTGCTTTGATTAGCGAATGTTCACAGGCCAGTTGTATGAGAATTCACTTACCGTGGCTGTTTTTGTTCTCGGTATTTCTCGACATGATTGGTTCGGATTTTGGTTCTGATTGTTGAATTAAGTGCCTATAAGCCGACATAAAATGTTATCATAAAATATGTAACATTGTCGTTTAGAAGTCACATTACAATGCCAGATAATAAAGAAAAATTGTGAGAACGTTTACTAACCATCTTTTCCGTTATATGACTGAGATACTTTTAAATTAGGCGAACAATCTAAACAATCATTTAAAACAAAAACTGCGACAATTAAATGAGTACATTATTAACCAATAAGTTAATAAAGTCTCACATTCGGGACAATGATTCGGGAAGGTATTGTCTGGTTTACGGCTAATGCAAGCATGTAATACACCGAAGCTAACTACTGATGGCAGTATGCTCAAAATTGAGCTAACTTTTGAAACCCTGAATGAATATTTACTTTTATAAGATTGCCACCTATCTAATTGTTTTTCATTTCGGTGTACATTCAAATTACTAGAATTAGCATGTTTAGCGATTGACATGTACAAACATAATTGTAATACAACTAATCGACCGAAAACAATGGTACGACATTGATAAGTCATACAACTCGACCACGTATTGATACAACAGATGTCTTTAAACATAAAATCGTCGTTTCAATAAATATATGGAAATTGCATGCTCTTAAAATAACTATCGGTAACGTAACGTCTTGGACCCCATTATATACTACATTGTATAAACGATGCGTGTCATGAATACCATCTCGATTTGTAACGATACTTTTTATACTTCGAAAGTTTACGCGAATAATGGTGTTGTTTAATATTCAATACACTTTCTAATAATTTGACAGTAAGATGGTATTGTAATTATTTTTTATTAATCGCAAGTGGGATAAAACTTAATTTCAAAGAAACTTAACGAACTATAAATTCGTTGTAATGAAAAGTTCGGGTTTAACTCATTCTGTTTACAGCTATTCTCGTGTGTGCATAATAACAGCGTTAACCCGCGCTATTATAGATACTTAATTCAAGGGTACATACGTCTACATTAAGGTTACATTTTATAAAATAAGACATAAACCCAGATGCTAGTGTCGTTTAGTTTTTTCGGCTACATAGATCATCGCACGGACTTTTGTTATCCTAGACGACAACGCGGAAAACAGTGATACAATAATGATTTTCATTCCGACCAATTTATTCTCAAACATATACCGATACGTTATCTCGTTCAAGCCATGAACAAAAAGTGCGTCTTCATCTGCATAAAATAGTGGGGTTTTCCCAACAGTGTTACGTGTTTACGATACACTGCACAAAAGTAGAATTTCGTGTACTGTTTCACTTAATAAATTAACACTTGTTAAAAAAACTAGACAGAACGTGTTCTGTTATGCTCAGTTTACGTTTATTAACAAATGCAAAAATTACATTAATTAAATTGGGCCTAGTGGTGGGAAATTGCAAAAACATTTCATCGGAAATTTACAAACATCAAGACAAAGATTAGAAAGCTTTGTTAGATAAATCTAAAATCCAGCTCACGGTTCTGTTTGCGTTGTTTGTCCTGGCTCGTAGCCTACGTCAGAATCAGAAGTACTCAAACCAGCTGTTGAATGGTATTCTTCAGCGCCTAAAAAATCACACAAAAATGGTGACTAAATTGAGACAAAATCTGTGAACACAAAACTTTGTTTAAATATCCAAGCATTTTTATTTATTTTAATGTCATATCATGATTTGAGAACATATTTAACTAGTTGAAATTTTACAATAACTTACACAATTTATTTCCGTTTTAGTACAAGTGAAATTTCTAGATGCTTAAATTTAATTGCTCACGGTTAATTACTTAATGAGAAACGGAAAATGCTGTTAAACTTGAAGGGGACATCCTAGGCTTTATCACGCTGTGTGATACTATAACTACAAAAAATATGTTCAACGAATACAGTCTGATTTTTCATATTCAGTATATTCGCCACACTCAAGCAATATGTTTATAGTTATGTTTCAGTTCACTTGAGCAGGAAGTGCTCATGATGAGCTATTGTGATCAGTCTATGTACGGCGTCTGAGGTACAACTTAAGAGGCAGCATTTTTATCAAAACTCCAAACAAACTTGACATCCAGCAGCTGGAGTTTCACTTCTTTATATTTATAATGAATGTTATCTCTACAATATCAAGTTTTATATTTACAAAAATGTTGTTATCCCTCGAGAGGCCACATTTACACTAAATCTGGATAAAACTGGGTTAGAATGTTTATCTTGACAATATCTTGACTAATTTTTTATCTAGGCCATGTGCGTCATAAATCAAAGTCACCAGGTCAAATCTTAGAGAAACACTTTACCACTCTATATTAAACATTTGTTAATCAATATTAAAAACTTGGTAAGAATATTCATATTGACAATACATGTTTTAACCTGTCATCTGCGTTATAAACTAGGTCACCAGGGCAAATTTTACATGCACGGAAACCTTGTCACCACTCTTAAGGTCAAATTTATGCCTCAATTTCATATCAATCAATGTTCATGAACCTAAGAAAGTCAATCTTTTCAATAATTATTACTGTCGCCACTCTTCAGGCCACATTTGTGACTCAATTCTGATTAGCCTTGGTCAAAATATTAATCCTGAAAATGTCCAGGCTGAGTGTATATCTCGTGTGCGTCCAAAAACTAAGTCACCTTATAACATCTTATAAAAACTGTGTTACCACACTATAAGCGACAGTTATGTCTCAATCCTAATAATATTAAGACCAAGTACGAATCAAGATTAAGTATGATCGAAACTAGGTCTGTATTTTGAAATCAGGTGAGCGGTTAAGGGACGTCGTGACCCTCTTGTTTATATATGTTATAGTCGAATTGTAACCTGAATAAATATACTTGTGCATCTCACTGATAACTGGTTCGTTTGCGTGACCTTCATTTAGTATTGACGATAATAGAAAATTTACTACAACCACTCACCATTGTTATAATTAGTTTCGGTCGTCATCGAATCTTTAGCCCGGAATGTGTTTCTGGATATAGTAAT